>NW_027457019.1:0-201339 GCF_040206685.1 Ascaphus truei | reverse complement strand
GGGTGGAGAGGAGGTGGAGGGGGGGTGGAGAGTAGGTGGACGGGGGGTGGAGGGGGGGTGGAGAGGAGGTGGAGAGGAGGTGGAGGGGGGGTGGAGAGGAGGTGGAGGGGGGTGGAGAGGAGGTGAAGGGGGGTGGAAGGGAGGGGAAGTGGAGTGAGGGGAGGTGAGGGGAGGTGAGGGGGGTGAGGGGAGGTGGGGGGGGGAACTGAAAGCGCGGGAAACAGGGAGGCTTCCGGCCGCCGCCGCGAGGGAGGATGGGGGTCCTTCAGGCCGCCGCCATCTTGGGCACTCGGTGCCGCGAGGCAGCCTGCCTTGCCACTGGCTCTTCCCCCGCCAGGGAGGGGGGTGCATGTGGGGGAGAGGTGGGAGATATAGAGGGGGGGGGGGGTCTCGCACGGCCGCTGACACGGGAGGGGAGGGGAGGCGGGGGGGGGCGCTGAAGGGGTAATAATAGTGTGTGTGTCCCGCTGACTGTAGCGGTGCCGGGGTGGGGGGGGGGGCGGGGTGAAAGCGCGGGAAACAGGGAGACACGGGGAGAGGAGGAGGTGCGCGCGGGTGCTGCTAACACTGTGAGCCCCGCTAATGTATGTAACACCCCCCCCCCTAGTGTGTGTGTGTGTGTGTGTGTATGTGTGTGTGTGTGTGTGTGTGTGTGTGTGTGTGTGTGTCCCCGCCCCTTTGGCCCGTCACTCCGCCTCAGGCCAATGAGAGGTGTGCGGGGGCGGGCGGCCCAAGGGACCAATGAGATTTCCCCTAGGGACACAGGAAGATGCAGACAGGCATACAGTGCTTTCACTAATATAGTATAAGATATACTTCAATAACAATATGCATATACCTTTAGAGGTCCTCTGTACACTTTGATACATTTTGTTTTTATCGTTAAACCTTGCATAGATTATTTTACAACACATTTCTGCAAGGTATATGGCTGTGTTTCTCCCCTTTGTTTTAAATTTTCCATTTCATTACTAGAGGAGATGACGTGGTAATCACCATGACTACATGGGTGGTTTGTAAACATCTCACCACCTCGCATACATTGCGACACGTCACTTCCGGTTTCTTGACTGAACCCGCGTCACTTCCGGTTTCCGGTTATGGCGGCTGAAGGCTATTACAGGCAATCAGTGTGGTATAAGAGGGGGAACACAGCACATCTACACTCACTCTCTGACGAAGCGCCAAACACAGGCGTGAAACGCGTAAGAGGAGGAAATCTTGCACCCATACCTGTCTGCACCATGATGTGCCAATAAAGAAAACTTTTTAATCTTCCTGTCCTGTGGAGTCCTGTCGTTCGCTGTGCTCTGTACTACCGCATCCTGTGGCCACCAGAATATCTACTTTACCCAGCAGAAGCACGCACATTCAGAAGGAAAACGGGCATGGTTCACGTGAGTCTTTGGCATTATTGCATTACTGGGAGGTACTATTCAGGTGACTTAAGGCGGTCTGAGACTGTGTCCTTATTGGACCTTAAGGACGTCCATCTTCAGTCTCTTTTTCTAATGGCGCAGATAAAGAGAGGTATACACGTGATTTAGAAGATCAGGATAATAGACCATCAACCTCATATACACGGAGATATGAATCTTCATCATCATACCAATCCAAGGCCCCAAAAAATTATTCAAAAGAACAAGGCGCTCGGGCAAAAGAAAAAACCCAAAAAGAGAAGAAGAGAAAGATGGACACTTAAATATTGAAAATAGCAATGTGATCAATATTTCTGGGATACCTTTGAATAAGGATGAAATTAGCCTCCTAAATAAGGGTTTAAACTATGCATTGAATGAAAATTTTGATCTTTTTTCTACTGTTATAGATGTACAAAAATTTATACGGAAATTAACTTTAAAAAAATGGTTTAACAACAGGAAAGAGTCTACTGTCACCTTGTCTCCATCTGAGTCTCCTCTATCTCCTATAGAGACCCCGATGGACACAATGTATCATGACTCTCTTAGTTTTCAAGAATGTACTATTTTACAAGACTTAACAGATCTTTTAGCAGAGCATGACTCAGAGGAATCAGAAGACATACCCTACAGGGATTCAAAATGAATCAGGCCAAATCGTAAGCAATGAATATCAATCTCCCGAAAGACGTAGAACAATTAATAGCAATTACAGTAATTTCAACTTTAACTGGCAACAAAAGGCTGTCAAATATCTAGGAATTTATATCACCAAGGAATATAAAACTATCTATAAAGCAAATTTCTCCAAGCTATTCCAAACACTGTGAGAGGACATTAGAAAATGGTCTAAATACAGCATCTCCTGGATAAGTAAGATTTATAGCGTAAAGATGGACCTCCTCCCGAGAGTCCTGTATCTGTTCCAAACGCTCCCAGTGCCACTGAGACTGAAGGACATACTCTCGTTTCAATCTGCGATCTCCAAATTTATCTGTGGAGGCAAAAAGGCGAGAGTAAGAAAGCAAATCCGATTGAAACAAAAATCAGGGGGGGGGGGGGGGCTGGTGCTACCTTGCTTGTTGTCCTATTATAAAGCGGCACAAGTATGTCAAATTTCCCAATGGCAAACAGACCCAGAATTGAAAAGATGGGTGGCATTGGAAAAAGAGTTTTGCTCCCCAACAGAATTAAACAATTTGATTTCGACACAAAAAGTAACAAGAAAAGCTACACCACTACTGCTATCCTCAATGACCAACTCGCTGTCCATCTGGGAGGCCTCCAAATATTCATGTGCCCTGACCACAAAAGGTTCCCTGATGACCCCATTATGGGGCAACCCAGACTTCGCTATTGGCCTGAGTAGGACAGATTTCTCAATCTGGAAACGAATAGGATTAAATAGACTTAGGGACCTGGAGGGTAATAACAAAATTAAAACATTTGAACAAATCAAATCTGAAAATGCTATCCCCCCCTCGGAATTTTATAGATACCTCCAGATCGGAGCATTTTATAATAAACTGACCCCTCGCCCCCCATTGAACAATTTCAAAAAGCTCTGTCTATTAGAGACTGATACAAGGGGACTCACATCGCAGATGTACAGAGAAGTGACCGGTTCTAGTCCCAAAGTCACGCAAAAACTTAAATATATGTTATGGGAAACAGATCTAGGGGAGGTCCTAGATGTTGAGGAATGAACAAAGATAGTCATGGTCATAAAATTCATGAATAATGGTTAGCGGGAGATGGAACGGGCCCTTTCCACCCCTCCCCCCCCTCCTACCCCCTCCCACCCCTCCCCCTCCTACCCCTTCCCACCCCTCCTCTCTTTTCAATGTATTATTTTTCTTTGATTTTGCTGGAAACTTTGGTCAACCTTGTGTAACGGGTGGACCCCCTTGTCTGACCCCCCCAATCTCACATTGGCCCGTGTGGTCTAACCAGTCCCCATTACGTGATCGTGTCTGGTGGTGCACCTGTAGGCAACAGGGCTCCTGAGTCTCCCGCTTGATGGTATTAGGGGATGTCATCCAGACAGGCAGCTGAGGTAGTGTGTGCGAGTCCAACTTACTTCATGTGCAGCGCATCCACCTCATCAGGACCTGTGCTTCCGCAGGGAGATGGTCCTGGTGAGGAACTCCTTTCTTGTGGTGCCATCCACTGTTGAGTAATCTCACACTCACACCGTGGGGGTATCTTTGAACAGGGCATCTTTATTTGCATGGTATGGGCAAGCTGCCCCTCACAGATAACAGCTCAGCCGCTCATCTCTTTTCAGCACTCCATTAGGAAGGTCCCTTCTCCCTAATAGAGCTGCTTTCCACCTACCCTCTCAGAGAGATTCCCCAGCTTCTCTGTCTGCTGTAAGCTCCTCTCTCTACCTCTGCATCTCTCTCTTGAGCTGCTCTGTCTGTCAGCTCCTCTCACTCTGCTCAATGTCCTGCGTATGCTCACTGACTCACAGCTAGCATGAGACACTGCAACACTGTTGCAGACCTTCACGTGCCTCTCACTGAACAGAGGCAGCACAACAACAGGAAACTGAACTTCTAACTTTAGGCAGTGCTGTGTCTTATATCACCCCCCAGAGAACAAACCTGCTCTGTACCACTAAGTGGGGGCACATTGCATGTTGTCACTTCCTTTGGGGATATATGACACCTCACCAGGATTTGAGGGCAAACCTCCATTGATTGTTGCTGGCAATCCTGCATACTTACCAGGTTTACTGCCAACATGAGAAAGAGATATGTACACCAATCTTAGACATGGCTACACTTGTTTTGATGTTGGGAAGTACTGTATACGTAATAATGAATGTATGCATTTTCTGTATTACTATTAAAAACCAATAAAAAACAAGTTACAAAAAAAAAGAACCTGTGAGTCAATCAGATTTTGAGTTCCCTGTAGTAAGAGGTCAGGTGGGCTTTTCAAAGTTGCTTCTGTGTGAATAGCAATGCAACCGGCTTCGATTTTGAGCCTGAAACGCCTGCCCCCAGAGTCTAAGTCCAGCTTTTTGGGACCAAGTTTGGGACCATCTGTTGCTGGGCCTAGCTGTGTGGGGTGCAGGGTATAAGTCTTGTGTTATCTGTTGCTGGGCCTCGCTGTGTGGGATGCAGGGTGTAAGTTATGTTATCTGTTGCTGGGCCTCGCTGTGTGGGGTGCAGGGTATAAGTCTTGTGTTACCTGTTGCTGGGCCTAGCTGTGTGGGATGCAGGGTGTAAGTTATGTTATCTGTTGCTGGGCCTCGCTGTGTGGGATGCATGGTGTAAGTTATGTTACCTGTTGATGGGCCTAGCTGTGTGGGACGCAGGGTGTAAGTTTCGCGTTACCTGTTGCTGGGCCTCGCTGTGTGGGACGCAGGGTGTAAGTTATGTTATCTGTTGCTGGGCCTCGCTGTGTGGGATGCATGGTGTAAGTTATGTTACCTGTTGCTGGGCCTCGCTGTGTGGGACGCAGGGTGTAAGTTATGTTACCTGTTGCTGGGCCTCGCTGTGTGGGATGCATGGTGTAAGTTATGTTACCTGTTGCTGGGCCTCGCTGTGTGGGATGCAGGGTGTAAGTTATGTTACCTGTTGCTGGGCCTCGCTGTGTGGGATGCATGGTGTAAGTTATGTTACCTGTTGATGGGCCTAGCTGTGTGGGACGCAGGGTGTAAGTTATGTTATCTGTTGCTGGGCCTCGCTGTGTGGGATGCATGGTGTAAGTTTCGCGTTACCTGTTGCTGGGCCTCGCTGTGTGGGACGCAGGGTGTAAGTTATGTTATCTGTTGCTGGGCCTCGCTGTGTGGGATGCATGGTGTAAGTTATGTTACCTGTTGCTGGGCCTCGCTGTGTGGGACGCAGGGTGTAAGTTATGTTACCTGTTGCTGGGCCTCGCTGTGTGGGATGCAGGGTGTAAGTTATGTTATCTGTTGCTGGGCCTCGCTGTGTGGGACGCAGGGTGTAAGTTATGTTATCTGTTGCTGGGCCTCGCTGTGTGGGATGCAGGGTGTAAGTTATATTATCTGTTGCTGGGCCTCGCTGTGTGGGATGCAGGGTGTAAGTTGTGTTATCTGTTGCTGGGCCTCGCTGTGTGGGATGCAGGGTGTAAGTTATGTTATCTGTTGCTGGGCCTCGCTGTGTGGGATGCAGGGTGTAAGTTATGTTACCTGTTGCTGGGCCTCGCTGTGTGGGATGCAGGGTGTAAGTTATGTTACCTGTTGCTGGGCCTCGCTGTGTGGGATGCAGGGTGTAAGTTGTGTTACCTGTTGCTGGGCCTCGCTGTGTGGGATGCAGGGTGTAAGTTATGTTACCTGTTGCTGGGCCTCGCTGTGTGGGATGCAGGGTGTAAGTTATGTTACCTGTTGCTGGGCCTCGCTGTGTGGGATGCAGGGTGTAAGTTATATTATCTGTTGCTGGGCCTCGCTGTGTGGGATGCAGGGTGTAAGTTGTGTTATCTGTTGCTGGGCCTCGCTGTGTGGGATGCAGGGTGTAAGTTATGTTATCTGTTGCTGGGCCTTGCTGTGTGGGATGCAGGGTGTAAGTTATGTTACCTGTTGCTGGGCCTCGCTGTGTGGGATGCAGGGTGTAAGTTGTGTTACCTGTTGCTGGGCCTCGCTGTGTGGGATGCAGGGTGTAAGTTATGTTACCTGTTGCTGGGCCTCGCTGTGTGGGATGCAGGGTGTAAGTTGTGTTACCTGTTGCTGGGCCTCGCTGTGTGGGATGCAGGGTGTAAGTTATGTTACCTGTTGCTGGGCCTCGCTGTGTGGGATGCAGGGTGTAAGTTGTGTTATCTGTTGCTGGGCCTCGCTGTGTGGGACGCAGGGTGTAAGTTATGTTACCTGTTGCTGGGCCTCGCTGTGTGGGATGCAGGGTGTAAGTTATGTTACCTGTTGCTGGGCCTCGCTGTGTGGGATGCAGGGTGTAAGTTATGTTACCTGTTGCTGGGCCTCGCTGTGTGGGATGCAGGGTGTAAGTTATGTTATCTGTTGCTGGGCCTCGCTGTGTGGGACGCAGGGTGTAAGTTATGTTACCTGTTGCTGGGCCTCGCTGTGTGGGATGCAGGGTGTAAGTTATGTTATCTGTTGCTGGGCCTCGCTGTGTGGGATGCAGGGTGTAAGTTATGTTATCTGTTGCTGGGCCTCGCTGTGTGGGATGCAGGGTGTAAGTTATGTTACCTGTTGCTGGGCCTCGCTGTGTGGGATGCAGGGTGTAAGTTATGTTATCTGTTGCTGGGCCTCGCTGTGTGGGATGCAGGGTGTAAGTTATGTTATCTGTTGCTGGGCCTCGCTGTGTGGGATGCAGGGTGTAAGTTATGTTACCTGTTGCTGGGCCTCGCTGTGTGGGACGCATGGTGTAAGTTATGTTATCTGTTGCTGGGCCTCGCTGTGTGGGATGCAGGGTGTAAGTTATGTTATCTGTTGCTGGGCCTCGCTGTGTGGGATGCATGGTGTAAGTTGTGTTATCTGTTGCTGGGCCTCGCTGTGTGGGATGCATGGTGTAAGTTGTGTTACCTGTTGCTGGGCCTCGCTGTGTGGGATGCAGGGTGTAAGTTATGTTATCTGTTGCTGGGCCTCGCTGTGTGGGATGCAGGGTGTAAGTTGTGTTATCTGTTGCTGGGTCTCGCTGTGTGGGATGCAGGGTGTAAGTTATGTTACCTGTTGCTGGGCCTCGCTGTGTGGGATGCAGGGTGTATTGTATTGTATTGTATGTCTTTATTTATATAGCGCCATTAGTGTACATAGCGCTTCACAGTAGTAATACATGTGGTAATCAAATAAATAACAGATAATATAAATAACAGATCATGGGAATAAGTGCTTTAGACATAAAAGTAACATTTCGGAAGAGGAGTCCCTGCCCTGAGGAGCTTACATTCTAATTGGTAGGTAGGGAGAACGTACAGAGACAGTAGGAGGGAGTTCTGGTAAGTGCGTCTGCAGGGGGCCAATCTTTATGTATCCTGTGTTCAGAATATCCACAGTGCTATTCATATGCTTCTTTAAGTAAGTGTGTCTTAAGGTGGGTCTTAAAGGTGGATAGAGAGGGTGCTAGTCGGGTACTGAGGGGAAGGGCATTCCAGAGGTGTGGGGCAGTCAGTGAAAAAGGTTTAAGGCGGGAGAGGGCTTTAGATACAAAGGGGGTAGAAAGTAGACATCCTTGAGCAGAACGCAAGAGTCGGGATGGTGCATAACGAGAAATTAGGGCTGAGATGTAAGGAGGGGCAGAAGAGTGTAAAGCTTTAAAAGTGAGGAGAAGAATGGAGTGTGAGATGCGGGATTTGATCGGAAGCCAGGAGAGGGATTTCAGGAGGGGAGATGCGGAGACAGATCTAGGAAAGAGTAGAGTGATTCTGGCAGCAGCGTTAAGGATAGATTGTAGGGGAGACAGGTGAGAGGCAGGAAGGCCAGACAGCAGGAGGTTACAGTAATCAAGACGGGAGAGAATGAGGGCCTGAGTCAGAGTTTTAGCAGTCGAACAACAGAGGAAAGGGCGTATCTTAGTTATATTGCGGAGGAAAAAGCGACAAGATTTTGTGTGTAAGTTGTGTTATCTGTTGCTGGGCCTCGCTGTGTGGGATGCAGGGTGTAAGTTATGTTATCTGTTGCTGGGCCTCGCTGTGTGGGATGCAGGGTGTAAGTTATGTTACCTGTTGCTGGGCCTCGCTGTGTGGGATGCAGGGTGTAAGTTATGTTATCTGTTGCTGGGCCTCGCTGTGTGGGACGCAGGGTGTAAGTTATGTTACCTGTTGCTGGGCCTCGCTGTGTGGGACGCAGGGTGTAAGTTGTGTTATCTGTTGCTGGGCCTCGCTGTGTGGGATACATGGTGTAAGTTGTGTTATCTGTTGCTGGGCCTCGCTGTGTGGGATGCAGGGTGTAAGTTATGTTACCTGTTGCTGGGCCTCGCTGTGTGGGATGCAGGGTGTAAGTTGTGTTACCTGTTGCTGGGCCTCGCTGTGTGGGATGCAGGGTGTAAGTTATGTTATCTGTTGCTGGGCCTCGCTGTGTGGGATGCAGGGTGTAAGTTATGTTATCTGTTGCTGGGCCTCGCTGTGTGGGATGCAGGGTGTAAGTTGTGTTACCTGTTGCTGAGCCTCGCTGTGTGGGACGCAGGGTGTAAGTTATGTTACCTGTTGCTGGGCCTCGCTGTGTGGGACGCAGGGTGTAAGTTATGTTACCTGTTGCTGGGCCTCGCTGTGTGGGATGCAGGGTGTAAGTTATGTTACCTGTTGCTGGGCCTCGCTGTGTGGGATGCAGGGTGTAAGTTATGTTATCTGTTGCTGGGCCTCGCTGTGTGGGACGCAGGGTATAAGTTATGTTACCTGTTGCTGGGCCTCGCTGTGTGGGACGCAGGGTGTAAGTTATGTTACCTGTTGCTGGGCCTCGCTGTGTGGGATGCAGGGTGTAAGTTATGTTATCTGTTGCTGGGCCTCGCTGTGTGGGATGCAGGGTGTAAGTTATGTTATCTGTTGCTGGGCCTCGCTGTGTGGGATGCAGGGTGTAAGTTATGTTACCTGTTGCTGGGCCTCGCTGTGTGGGACGCAGGGTGTAAGTTATGTTATCTGTTGCTGGGCCTCGCTGTGTGGGATGCAGGGTGTAAGTTATGTTACCTGTTGCTGGGCCTCGCTGTGTGGGATGCAGGGTGTAAGTTATGTTATCTGTTGCTGGGCCTCGCTGTGTGGGATGCAGGGTGTAAGTTATGTTACCTGTTGCTGGGCCTCGCTGTGTGGGATGCAGGGTGTAAGTTATGTTACCTGTTGCTGGGCCTCGCTGTGTGGGATGCAGGGTGTAAGTTATGTTACCTGTTGCTGGGCCTCGCTGTGTGGGACGCAGGGTGTAAGTTATGTTATCTGTTGCTGGGCCTCGCTGTGTGGGATGCAGGGTGTAAGTTATGTTACCTGTTGCTGGGCCTCGCTGTGTGGGATGCAGGGTGTAAGTTGTGTTACCTGTTGCTGGGCCTCGCTGTGTGGGATGCAGGGTGTAAGTTATGTTACCTGTTGCTGGGCCTCGCTGTGTGGGATGCAGGGTGTAAGTTATGTTATCTGTTGCTGGGCCTCGCTGTGTGGGACGCAGGGTGTACGTTATGTTATCTGTTGCTGGGCCTCGCTGTGTGGGATGCAGGGTGTAAGTTATGTTATCTGTTGCTGGGCCTCGCTGTGTGGGATGCAGGGTGTAAGTTATGTTACCTGTTGCTGGGCCTAGCTGTGTGGGATGCAGGGTGTAAGTTATGTTACCTGTTGCTGGGCCTCGCTGTGTGGGATGCAGGGTGTAAGTTATGTTACCTGTTGCTGGGCCTCGCTGTGTGGGACGCAGGGTGTAAGTTATGTTACCTGTTGCTGGGCCTCGCTGTGTGGGGCGCAGGGTGTAAGTTATGTTACCTGTTGCTGGGCCTCGCTGTGTGGGATGCAGGGTGTAAGTTATGTTATCTGTTGCTGGGCCTCGCTGTGTGGGATGCAGGGTGTAAGTTATGTTACCTGTTGCTGGGCCTCGCTGTGTGGGATGCATGGTGTAAGTTATGTTATCTGTTGCTGGGCCTCGCTGTGTGGGATGCAGGGTGTAAGTTATGTTATCTGTTGCTGGGCCTCGCTGTGTGGGATGCAGGGTGTAAGTTATGTTATCTGTTGCTGGGCCTCGCTGTGTGGGATGCAGGGTGTAAGTTATGTTACCTGTTGCTGGGCCTCGCTGTGTGGGATGCAGGGTGTAAGTTATGTTATCTGTTGCTGGGCCTGTGTGGGATGCAGGGTGTAAGTTATGTTACCTGTTGCTGGGCCTCGCTGTGTGGGACGCAGGGTGTAAGTTATGTTACCTGTTGCTGGGCCTCGCTGTGTGGGATGCAGGGTATAAGTTATGTTATCTGTTGCTGGGCCTCGCTGTGTGGGATGCAGGGTGTAAGTTATGTTATCTGTTGCTGGGCCTCGCTGTGTGGGATGCAGGGTGTAAGTTATGTTACCTGTTGCTTGGCCTCGCTGTGTGGGATGCAGGGTGTAAGTTATGTTATCTGTTGCTGGGCCTCGCTGTGTGGGATGCAGGGTGTAAGTTATGTTATCTGTTGCTGGGCCTCGCTGTGTGGGATGCAGGGTGTAAGTTGTGTTACCTGTTGCTGAGCCTCGCTGTGTGGGACGCAGGGTGTAAGTTATGTTACCTGTTGCTGGGCCTCGCTGTGTGGGACGCAGGGTGTAAGTTATGTTACCTGTTGCTGGGCCTCGCTGTGTGGGATGCAGGGTGTAAGTTATGTTACCTGTTGCTGGGCCTCGCTGTGTGGGATGCAGGGTGTAAGTTATGTTATCTGTTGCTGGGCCTCGCTGTGTGGGACGCAGGGTATAAGTTATGTTACCTGTTGCTGGGCCTCGCTGTGTGGGACGCAGGGTGTAAGTTATGTTACCTGTTGCTGGGCCTCGCTGTGTGGGATGCAGGGTGTAAGTTATGTTATCTGTTGCTGGGCCTCGCTGTGTGGGACGCAGGGTGTAAGTTATGTTATCTGTTGCTGGGCCTCGCTGTGTGGGACGCAGGGTATAAGTTATGTTACCTGTTGCTGGGCCTCGCTGTGTGGGATGCAGGGTGTAAGTTATGTTACCTGTTGCTGGGCCTCGCTGTGTGGGATGCAGGGTGTAAGTTATGTTATCTGTTGCTGGGCCTCGCTGTGTGGGATGCAGGGTGTAAGTTATGTTATCTGTTGCTGGGCCTCGCTGTGTGGGATGCAGGGTGTAAGTTATGTTACCTGTTGCTGGGCCTCGCTGTGTGGGACGCAGGGTGTAAGTTATGTTATCTGTTGCTGGGCCTCGCTGTGTGGGATGCAGGGTGTAAGTTATGTTACCTGTTGCTGGGCCTCGCTGTGTGGGATGCAGGGTGTAAGTTATGTTATCTGTTGCTGGGCCTCGCTGTGTGGGATGCAGGGTGTAAGTTATGTTACCTGTTGCTGGGCCTCGCTGTGTGGGATGCAGGGTGTAAGTTATGTTACCTGTTGCTGGGCCTCGCTGTGTGGGATGCAGGGTGTAAGTTATGTTACCTGTTGCTGGGCCTCGCTGTGTGGGACGCAGGGTGTAAGTTATGTTATCTGTTGCTGGGCCTCGCTGTGTGGGATGCAGGGTGTAAGTTATGTTATCTGTTGCTGGGCCTAGCTGTGTGGGACGCAGGGTGTAAGTTATGTTACCTGTTGCTGGGCCTCGCTGTGTGGGATGCAGGGTGTAAGTTATGTTACCTGTTGCTGGGCCTCGCTGTGTGGGATGCAGGGTGTAAGTTATGTTATCTGTTGCTGGGCCTCGCTGTGTGGGACGCAGGGTGTACGTTATGTTATCTGTTGCTGGGCCTCGCTGTGTGGGATGCAGGGTGTAAGTTATGTTATCTGTTGCTGGGCCTCGCTGTGTGGGATGCAGGGTGTAAGTTATGTTACCTGTTGCTGGGCCTAGCTGTGTGGGATGCAGGGTGTAAGTTATGTTACCTGTTGCTGGGCCTCGCTGTGTGGGATGCAGGGTGTAAGTTATGTTACCTGTTGCTGGGCCTCGCTGTGTGGGACGCAGGGTGTAAGTTATGTTACCTGTTGCTGGGCCTCGCTGTGTGGGGCGCAGGGTGTAAGTTATGTTACCTGTTGCTGGGCCTCGCTGTGTGGGATGCAGGGTGTAAGTTATGTTATCTGTTGCTGGGCCTCGCTGTGTGGGATGCAGGGTGTAAGTTATGTTACCTGTTGCTGGGCCTCGCTGTGTGGGATGCAGGGTGTAAGTTATGTTACCTGTTGCTGGGCCTCGCTGTGTGGGATGCAGGGTGTAAGTTATGTTATCTGTTGCTGGGCCTCGCTGTGTGGGATGCAGGGTGTAAGTTATGTTACCTGTTGCTGGGCCTAGCTGTGTGGGATGCAGGGTGTAAGTTATGTTACCTGTTGCTGGGCCTCGCTGTGTGGGACGCAGGGTGTAAGTTATGTTACCTGTTGCTGGGCCTCCCTGTGTGGGATGCAGGGTGTAAGTTATGTTACCTGTTGCTGGGCCTCGCTGTGTGGGATGCAGGGTGTAAGTTGTGTTATCTGTTGCTGGGCCTAGCTGTGTGGGATGCATGGTGTAAGTTATGTTAGCTGTTGCTGGGCCTCGCTGTGTGGGATGCAGGGTGTAAGTTATGTTACCTGTTGCTGGGCCTCGCTGTGTGGGACGCAGGGTGTAAGTTATGTTACCTGTTGCTGGGCCTCGCTGTGTGGGATGCAGGGTGTAAGTTATGTTACCTGTTGCTGGGCCTCGCTGTGTGGGATGCAGGGTGTAAGTTATGTTATCTGTTGCTGGGCCTCGCTGTGTGGGATGCAGGGTGTAAGTTATGTTACCTGTTGCTGGGCCTCGCTGTGTGGGATGCAGGGTGTAAGTTTTGTTACCTGTTGCTGGGCCTCGCTGTGTGGGATGCAGGGTGTAAGTTATGTTATCTGTTGCTGGGCCTCGCTGTGTGGGACGCAGGGTGTAAGTTATGTTATCTGTTGCTGGGCCTCGCTGTGTGGGACGCAGGGTGTAAGTTATGTTATATGTTGCTGGGCCTCGCTGTGTGGGATGCAGGGTGTAAGTTATGTTATCTGTTGCTGGGCCTCGCTGTGTGGGATGCAGGGTGTACGTTATGTTATCTGTTGCTGGGCCTCGCTGTGTGGGACGCAGGGTGTAAGTTATGTTACCTGTTGCTGGGCCTCGCTGTGTGGGACGCAGGGTGTAAGTTATGTTATCTGTTGCTGGGCCTCGCTGTGTGGGACGCAGGGTGTAAGTTATGTTATATGTTGCTGGGCCTCGCTGTGTGGGATGCAGGGTGTAAGTTATGTTATCTGTTGCTGGGCCTCGCTGTGTGGGACGCAGGGTGTAAGTTATGTTATCTGTTGCTGGGCCTCGCTGTGTGGGATGCAGGGTGTAAGTTATGTTACCTGTTGCTGGGCCTCGCTGTGTGGGATGCAGGGTGTAAGTTGTGTTATCTGTTGCTGGGCCTCGCTGTGTGGGATGCAGGGTGTAAGTTATGTTACCTGTTGCTGGGCCTCGCTGTGTGGGATGCAGGGTGTAAGTTATGTTATCTGTTGCTGGGCCTCGCTGTGTGGGATGCAGGGTGTAAGTTATGTTACCTGTTGCTGGGCCTAGCTGTGTGGGATGCAGGGTGTAAGTTATGTTACCTGTTGCTGGGCCTCGCTGTGTGGGATGCAGGGTGTAAGTTATGTTATCTGTTGCTGGGCCTCGCTGTGTGGGATGCAGGGTGTAAGTTATGTTATCTGTTGCTGGGCCTCGCTGTGTGGGATGCAGGGTGTAAGTTGTGTTACCTGTTGCTGGGCCTCGCTGTGTGGGATGCAGGGTGTAAATTGTGTTATCTGTTGCTGGGCCTAGCTGTGTGGGATGCAGGGTGTAAGTTATGTTACCTGTTGCTGGGCCTCGCTGTGTGGGATGCAGGGTGTAAGTTGTGTTATCTGTTGCTGGGCCTCGCTGTGTGGGATGCAGGGTGTAAGTTATGTTATCTGTTGCTGGGCCTCGCTGTGTGGGATGCAGGGTGTAAGTTATGTTACCTGTTGCTGGGCCTCGCTGTGTGGGATGCAGGGTGTAAGTTATGTTACCTGTTGCTGGGCCTCGCTGTGTGGGACGCAGGGTGTAAGTTATGTTACCTGTTGCAGGGCCTCGCTGTGTGGGATGCAGGGTGTAAGTTATGTTACCTGTTGCTGGGCCTCGCTGTGTGGGATGCAGGGTGTAAGTTATGTTATCTGTTGCTGGGCCTCGGTGTGTGGGATGCAGGGTGTAAGTTATGTTACCTGTTGCTGGGCCTCGCTGTGTGGGATGCAGGGTGTAAGTTATGTTACCTATTGCTGGGCCTCGCTGTGTGGGATGCAGGGTGTAAGTTGTGTTACCTGTTACTGGGCCTCGCTGTGTGGGATGCAGGGTGTAAGTTATGTTACCTGTTGCTGGGCCTCGCTGTGTGGGATGCAGGGTGTAAGTTATGTTATCTGTTGCTGGGCCTCGCTGTGTGGGATGCAGGGTGTAAGTTATGTTACCTGTTGCTGGGCCTAGCTGTGTGGGATGCAGGGTGTAAGTTATGTTACCTGTTGCTGGGCCTCGCTGTGTGGGATGCAGGGTGTAAGTTATGTTATCTGTTGCTGGGCCTCGCTGTGTGGGATGCAGGGTGTAAGTTATGTTATCTGTTGCTGGGCCTCGCTGTGTGGGATGCAGGGTGTAAGTTATGTTATCTGTTGCTGGGCCTCGCTGTGTGGGATGCAGGGTGTAAGTTGTGTTACCTGTTGCTGAGCCTCGCTGTGTGGGACGCAGGGTGTAAGTTATGTTACCTGTTGCTGGGCCTCGCTGTGTGGGACGCAGGGTGTAAGTTATGTTACCTGTTGCTGGGCCTCGCTGTGTGGGATGCAGGGTGTAAGTTATGTTACCTGTTGCTGGGCCTCGCTGTGTGGGATGCAGGGTGTAAGTTATGTTATCTGTTGCTGGGCCTCGCTGTGTGGGACGCAGGGTATAAGTTATGTTACCTGTTGCTGGGCCTCGCTGTGTGGGACGCAGGGTGTAAGTTATGTTACCTGTTGCTGGGCCTCGCTGTGTGGGATGCAGGGTGTAAGTTATGTTATCTGTTGCTGGGCCTCGCTGTGTGGGATGCAGGGTGTAAGTTATGTTATCTGTTGCTGGGCCTCGCTGTGTGGGATGCAGGGTGTAAGTTATGTTACCTGTTGCTGGGCCTCGCTGTGTGGGACGCAGGGTGTAAGTTATGTTATCTGTTGCTGGGCCTCGCTGTGTGGGATGCAGGGTGTAAGTTATGTTACCTGTTGCTGGGCCTCGCTGTGTGGGATGCAGGGTGTAAGTTATGTTATCTGTTGCTGGGCCTCGCTGTGTGGGATGCAGGGTGTAAGTTATGTTACCTGTTGCTGGGCCTCGCTGTGTGGGATGCAGGGTGTAAGTTATGTTACCTGTTGCTGGGCCTCGCTGTGTGGGATGCAGGGTGTAAGTTATGTTACCTGTTGCTGGGCCTCGCTGTGTGGGACGCAGGGTGTAAGTTATGTTATCTGTTGCTGGGCCTCGCTGTGTGGGATGCAGGGTGTAAGTTATGTTATCTGTTGCTGGGCCTAGCTGTGTGGGACGCAGGGTGTAAGTTATGTTACCTGTTGCTGGGCCTCGCTGTGTGGGATGCAGGGTGTAAGTTATGTTACCTGTTGCTGGGCCTCGCTGTGTGGGATGCAGGGTGTAAGTTATGTTATCTGTTGCTGGGCCTCGCTGTGTGGGACGCAGGGTGTACGTTATGTTATCTGTTGCTGGGCCTCGCTGTGTGGGATGCAGGGTGTAAGTTATGTTATCTGTTGCTGGGCCTCGCTGTGTGGGATGCAGGGTGTAAGTTATGTTACCTGTTGCTGGGCCTAGCTGTGTGGGATGCAGGGTGTAAGTTATGTTACCTGTTGCTGGGCCTCGCTGTGTGGGATGCAGGGTGTAAGTTATGTTACCTGTTGCTGGGCCTCGCTGTGTGGGACGCAGGGTGTAAGTTATGTTACCTGTTGCTGGGCCTCGCTGTGTGGGGCGCAGGGTGTAAGTTATGTTACCTGTTGCTGGGCCTCGCTGTGTGGGATGCAGGGTGTAAGTTATGTTACCTGTTGCTGGGCCTCGCTGTGTGGGATGCAGGGTGTAAGTTATGTTATCTGTTGCTGGGCCTGTGTGGGATGCAGGGTGTAAGTTATGTTACCTGTTGCTGGGCCTCGCTGTGTGGGACGCAGGGTGTAAGTTATGTTACCTGTTGCTGGGCCTCGCTGTGTGGGATGCAGGGTATAAGTTATGTTATCTGTTGCTGGGCCTCGCTGTGTGGGATGCAGGGTGTAAGTTATGTTATCTGTTGCTGGGCCTCGCTGTGTGGGATGCAGGGTGTAAGTTATGTTACCTGTTGCTGGGCCTAGCTGTGTGGGATGCAGGGTGTAAGTTATGTTATCTGTTGCTGGGCCTCGCTGTGTGGGATGCAGGGTGTAAGTTATGTTATCTGTTGCTGGGCCTCGCTGTGTGGGATGCAGGGTGTAAGTTGTGTTACCTGTTGCTGAGCCTCGCTGTGTGGGACGCAGGGTGTAAGTTATGTTACCTGTTGCTGGGCCTCGCTGTGTGGGACGCAGGGTGTAAGTTATGTTACCTGTTGCTGGGCCTCGCTGTGTGGGATGCAGGGTGTAAGTTATGTTACCTGTTGCTGGGCCTCGCTGTGTGGGATGCAGGGTGTAAGTTATGTTATCTGTTGCTGGGCCTCGCTGTGTGGGACGCAGGGTATAAGTTATGTTACCTGTTGCTGGGCCTCGCTGTGTGGGACGCAGGGTGTAAGTTATGTTACCTGTTGCTGGGCCTCGCTGTGTGGGATGCAGGGTGTAAGTTATGTTATCTGTTGCTGGGCCTCGCTGTGTGGGATGCAGGGTGTAAGTTATGTTATCTGTTGCTGGGCCTCGCTGTGTGGGATGCAGGGTGTAAGTTATGTTACCTGTTGCTGGGCCTCGCTGTGTGGGACGCAGGGTGTAAGTTATGTTATCTGTTGCTGGGCCTCGCTGTGTGGGATGCAGGGTGTAAGTTATGTTACCTGTTGCTGGGCCTCGCTGTGTGGGATGCAGGGTGTAAGTTATGTTATCTGTTGCTGGGCCTCGCTGTGTGGGATGCAGGGTGTAAGTTATGTTACCTGTTGCTGGGCCTCGCTGTGTGGGATGCAGGGTGTAAGTTATGTTACCTGTTGCTGGGCCTCGCTGTGTGGGATGCAGGGTGTAAGTTATGTTACCTGTTGCTGGGCCTCGCTGTGTGGGACGCAGGGTGTAAGTTATGTTATCTGTTGCTGGGCCTCGCTGTGTGGGATGCAGGGTGTAAGTTATGTTATCTGTTGCTGGGCCTAGCTGTGTGGGACGCAGGGTGTAAGTTATGTTACCTGTTGCTGGGCCTCGCTGTGTGGGATGCAGGGTGTAAGTTATGTTACCTGTTGCTGGGCCTCGCTGTGTGGGATGCAGGGTGTAAGTTATGTTATCTGTTGCTGGGCCTCGCTGTGTGGGACGCAGGGTGTACGTTATGTTATCTGTTGCTGGGCCTCGCTGTGTGGGATGCAGGGTGTAAGTTATGTTATCTGTTGCTGGGCCTCGCTGTGTGGGATGCAGGGTGTAAGTTATGTTACCTGTTGCTGGGCCTAGCTGTGTGGGATGCAGGGTGTAAGTTATGTTACCTGTTGCTGGGCCTCGCTGTGTGGGATGCAGGGTGTAAGTTATGTTACCTGTTGCTGGGCCTCGCTGTGTGGGACGCAGGGTGTAAGTTATGTTACCTGTTGCTGGGCCTCGCTGTGTGGGGCGCAGGGTGTAAGTTATGTTACCTGTTGCTGGGCCTCGCTGTGTGGGATGCAGGGTGTAAGTTATGTTATCTGTTGCTGGGCCTCGCTGTGTGGGATGCAGGGTGTAAGTTATGTTACCTGTTGCTGGGCCTCGCTGTGTGGGATGCAGGGTGTAAGTTATGTTACCTGTTGCTGGGCCTCGCTGTGTGGGATGCAGGGTGTAAGTTATGTTATCTGTTGCTGGGCCTCGCTGTGTGGGATGCAGGGTGTAAGTTATGTTACCTGTTGCTGGGCCTAGCTGTGTGGGATGCAGGGTGTAAGTTATGTTACCTGTTGCTGGGCCTCGCTGTGTGGGACGCAGGGTGTAAGTTATGTTACCTGTTGCTGGGCCTCCCTGTGTGGGATGCAGGGTGTAAGTTATGTTACCTGTTGCTGGGCCTCGCTGTGTGGGATGCAGGGTGTAAGTTGTGTTATCTGTTGCTGGGCCTAGCTGTGTGGGATGCATGGTGTAAGTTATGTTAGCTGTTGCTGGGCCTCGCTGTGTGGGATGCAGGGTGTAAGTTATGTTACCTGTTGCTGGGCCTCGCTGTGTGGGACGCAGGGTGTAAGTTATGTTACCTGTTGCTGGGCCTCGCTGTGTGGGATGCAGGGTGTAAGTTATGTTACCTGTTGCTGGGCCTCGCTGTGTGGGATGCAGGGTGTAAGTTATGTTATCTGTTGCTGGGCCTCGCTGTGTGGGATGCAGGGTGTAAGTTATGTTACCTGTTGCTGGGCCTCGCTGTGTGGGACGCAGGGTGTAAGTTATGTTACCTGTTGCTGGGCCTCGCTGTGTGGGATGCAGGGTGTAAGTTTTGTTACCTGTTGCTGGGCCTCGCTGTGTGGGATGCAGGGTGTAAGTTATGTTATCTGTTGCTGGGCCTCGCTGTGTGGGACGCAGGGTGTAAGTTATGTTATCTGTTGCTGGGCCTCGCTGTGTGGGACGCAGGGTGTAAGTTATGTTATATGTTGCTGGGCCTCGCTGTGTGGGATGCAGGGTGTAAGTTATGTTATCTGTTGCTGGGCCTCGCTGTGTGGGATGCAGGGTGTAAGTTATGTTACCTGTTGCTGGGCCTCGCTGTGTGGGATGCATGGTGTAAGTTATGTTATCTGTTGCTGGGCCTCGCTGTGTGGGACGCAGGGTGTAAGTTATGTTATCTGTTGCTGGGCCTCGCTGTGTGGGACGCAGGGTGTAAGTTATGTTATCTGTTGCTGGGCCTCGCTGTGTGGGACGCAGGGTGTAAGTTATGTTATCTGTTGCTGGGCCTCGCTGTGTGGGATGCAGGGTGTAAGTTATGTTACCTGTTGCTGGGCCTCGCTGTGTGGGATGCAGGGTGTAAGTTATGTTACCTGTTGCTGGGCCTCGCTGTGTGGGACGCAGGGTGTAAGTTATGTTATCTGTTGCTGGGCCTCGCTGTGTGGGATGCAGGGTGTAAGTTATGTTATCTGTTGCTGGGCCTCGCTGTGTGGGACGCAGGGTGTAAGTTATGTTACCTGTTGCTGGGCCTCGCTGTGTGAGATGCAGGGTGTACGTTATGTTATCTGTTGCTGGGCCTCGCTGTGTGGGACGCAGGGTGTAAGTTATGTTACCTGTTGCTGGGCCTCGCTGTGTGGGACGCAGGGTGTAAGTTATGTTATCTGTTGCTGGGCCTCGCTGTGTGGGACGCAGGGTGTAAGTTATGTTATATGTTGCTGGGCCTCGCTGTGTGGGATGCAGGGTGTAAGTTATGTTATCTGTTGCTGGGCCTCGCTGTGTGGGATGCAGGGTGTAAGTTATGTTATCTGTTGCTGGGCCTCGCTGTGTGGGACGCAGGGTGTAAGTTATGTTATCTGTTGCTGGGCCTCGCTGTGTGGGATGCAGGGTGTAAGTTATGTTATCTGTTGCTGGGCCTCGCTGTGTGGGATGCAGGGTGTAAGTTATGTTACCTGTTGCTGGGCCTCGCTGTGTGGGATGCAGGGTGTAAGTTATGTTACCTGTTGCTGGGCCTCGCTGTGTGGGACGCAGGGTGTAAGTTATGTTATCTGTTGCTGGGCCTCGCTGTGTGAGATGCAGGGTGTACGTTATGTTATCTGTTGCTGGGCCTCGCTGTGTGGGACGCAGGGTGTAAGTTATGTTACCTGTTGCTGGGCCTCGCTGTGTGGGACGCAGGGTGTAAGTTATGTTATCTGTTGCTGGGCCTCGCTGTGTGGGACGCAGGGTGTAAGTTATGTTATATGTTGCTGGGCCTCGCTGTGTGGGATGCAGGGTGTAAGTTATGTTATCTGTTGCTGGGCCTCGCTGTGTGGGACGCAGGGTGTAAGTTATGTTATCTGTTGCTGGGCCTCGCTGTGTGGGATGCAGGGTGTAAGTTATGTTACCTGTTGCTGGGCCTCGCTGTGTGGGATGCAGGGTGTAAGTTGTGTTATCTGTTGCTGGGCCTCGCTGTGTGGGATGCAGGGTGTAAGTTATGTTACCTGTTGCTGGGCCTCGCTGTGTGGGATGCAGGGTGTAAGTTATGTTATCTGTTGCTGGGCCTCGCTGTGTGGGATGCAGGGTGTAAGTTATGTTACCTGTTGCTGGGCCTAGCTGTGTGGGATGCAGGGTGTAAGTTATGTTACCTGTTGCTGGGCCTCGCTGTGTGGGATGCAGGGTGTAAGTTATGTTATCTGTTGCTGGGCCTCGCTGTGTGGGATGCAGGGTGTAAGTTATGTTATCTGTTGCTGGGCCTCGCTGTGTGGGATGCAGGGTGTAAGTTGTGTTACCTGTTGCTGGGCCTCGCTGTGTGGGATGCAGGGTGTAAATTGTGTTATCTGTTGCTGGGCCTAGCTGTGTGGGATGCAGGGTGTAAGTTATGTTACCTGTTGCTGGGCCTCGCTGTGTGGGATGCAGGGTGTAAGTTGTGTTATCTGTTGCTGGGCCTCGCTGTGTGGGATGCAGGGTGTAAGTTATGTTATCTGTTGCTGGGCCTCGCTGTGTGGGATGCAGGGTGTAAGTTATGTTACCTGTTGCTGGGCCTCGCTGTGTGGGATGCAGGGTGTAAGTTATGTTACCTGTTGCTGGGCCTCGCTGTGTGGGACGCAGGGTGTAAGTTATGTTACCTGTTGCAGGGCCTCGCTGTGTGGGATGCAGGGTGTAAGTTATGTTACCTGTTGCTGGGCCTCGCTGTGTGGGATGCAGGGTGTAAGTTATGTTATCTGTTGCTGGGCCTCGGTGTGTGGGATGCAGGGTGTAAGTTATGTTACCTGTTGCTGGGCCTCGCTGTGTGGGATGCAGGGTGTAAGTTATGTTACCTATTGCTGGGCCTCGCTGTGTGGGATGCAGGGTGTAAGTTGTGTTACCTGTTACTGGGCCTCGCTGTGTGGGATGCAGGGTGTAAGTTATGTTACCTGTTGCTGGGCCTCGCTGTGTGGGATGCAGGGTGTAAGTTATGTTACCTGTTGCTGGGCCTCGCTGTGTGGGATGCAGGGTGTAAGTTATGTTACCTGTTGCTGGGCCTCGCTGTGTGGGACGCAGGGTGTAAGTTATGTTACCTGTTGCTGGGCCTCGCTGTGTGGGACGCAGGGTGTAAGTTATGTTACCTGTTGCTGGGCCTCGCTGTGTGGGACGCAGGGTGTAAGTTATGTTACCTGTTGCTGGGCCTAGCTGTGTGGGATGCAGGGTGTAAGTTATATTATCTGTTGCTGGGCCTCGCTGTGTGGGATGCAGGGTGTAAGTTGTGTTATCTGTTGCTGGGCCTCGCTGTGTGGGATGCAGGGTGTAAGTTATGTTACCTGTTGCTGGGCCTCGCTGTGTGGGATGCAGGGTGTAAGTTATGTTATCTGTTGCTGGGCCTCGCTGTGTGGGATGCAGGGTGTAAGTTATGTTATCTGTTGCTGGGCCTCGCTGTGTGGGATGCAGGGTGTAAGTTGTGTTACCTGTTGCTGGGCCTCGCTGTGTGGGATGCAGGGTGTAAGTTATGTTACCTGTTGCTGGGCCTCGCTGTGTGGGATGCAGGGTGTAAGTTGTGTTATCTGTTGCTGGGCCTCGCTGTGTGGGATGCAGGGTGTAAGTTATGTTATCTGTTGCTGGGCCTCGCTGTGTGGGATGCAGGGTGTAAGTTATGTTATCTGTTGCTGGGCCTCGCTGTGTGGGATGCAGGGTGTAAGTTATGTTATCTGTTGCTGGGCCTCGCTGTGTGGGATGCAGGGTGTAAGTTATGTTACCTGTTGCTGGGCCTAGCTGTGTGGGATGCAGGGTGTAAGTTATGTTATCTGTTGCTGGGCCTCGCTGTGTGGGATGCAGGGTGTAAGTTATGTTATCTGTTGCTGGGCCTCGCTGTGTGGGATGCAGGGTGTAAGTTATGTTATCTGTTGCTGGGCCTCGCTGTGTGGGATGCAGGGTGTAAGTTATGTTATCTGTTGCTGGGCCTCGCTGTGTGGGATGCAGGGTGTAAGTTATGTTATCTGTTGCTGGGCCTCGCTGTGTGGGATGCAGGGTGTAAGTTATGTTACCTGTTGCTGGGCCTCGCTGTGTGGGATGCAGGGTGTAAGTTATGTTACCTGTTGCTGGGCCTCGCTGTGTGGGACGCAGGGTGTAAGTTATTGTTAAATGTCCTTAAATTCGCTTTTTCTGTAGATTCACATCAGTATAACAGAATTCAGCATTCTTGTCGTTTGCACACAAAAACAAAACGTTTATTTTGAAAATAATTACTTACATACAAAAATAGTAAGAATGACGATGGTGATATTTCAAATAGATTGATATTCTTAAGAATAGTTGCACATAGTAACCTTCTTTCAGTTAATATTCTATCCAGGTATTAACATGTCCTTTTCTCCTCTTCATGGTATTATCAATCTGGACTGGTCTTTCTTCCTCTGGCCTATCTTCTCTCCATCCTTCCTTCCTTCCTTCCTTCCTTCCTTCCTTCCTTCCTTCCTTCCTTCCTTCCTTCCTTCCTTCCTT
Organism: Ascaphus truei; assembly: GCF_040206685.1. Lineage (NCBI taxonomy): Eukaryota > Metazoa > Chordata > Amphibia > Anura > Ascaphidae > Ascaphus > Ascaphus truei. The sequence continues at coordinate 178,715 of NW_027457019.1, read as the reverse complement.
CCTTCCTTCCTTCCTTCCTTCCTTCCTTCCTTCCTTCCTTCCCTCACTAAGCTCACTGCTGTATTTATCCATAAAGACCCACCCAGTCAGCCATTTTAACCTTTAAGATGTTATATCCCAACATGGTATTCACCTACATTACTGATGTCATATGAACTACTTCTGAACATATAAGTAGTTTCAAACTTACTGAATTGAAAAGTCTTATGCAGCATTTTTCCCAGTTAGGACTTGCAGCTGTTCAACAACTTGAGGCCACGAATTGACCTTTTGGGTCAATTCTGTCTGTCAGAATAGATCTGACCTTTCACTTAGAATACTGCACATGTAACAATAACTGAATATACAATCAGATAATATATAGATATGAAGGAAAGTCCAGACTATTATACTGTATACTTTAACATTCTGCCTTTGATAACAGATTCATTCATTACAATATAATTATTGCTAAATTGGATTTCTTACAGCCCCCCTAAATTAGATTGTAATAGAATCACTATAAATCTTTCAAACAACCATACATATCACATTCAAAAATTATCAAACAGAATGTCAAAATACAGCATACCTCTGAATTACTCTGCCTTCACAATACATATTACCAATTGCTGAAAAACAATATATCATGTTATAACAACGTACAATGATGAAGACAAATGAAATATTTCCCAATACTGATACATTATAACAGATTTCTTTAAAACTTTGCCCATTGAGCCTGTAATTACCCATCATGTTCTATCTCTTTTAGTTTACCTTCTTCATGTTGAAAAACAATTTCTGCTTTTTATTGTTTTTGTAACATCTGAAGTAAACCTTAATCTTTTTAAAGTTCTTCAGTCCATTTCTCTCAAGAGAACTCAAACTCATTTATTTGAGCTATATTAAATTGTAATGGAAGCATATTTACATCTCTCAAAAATGTGTAAATATATTCCTACTGATTTCCTCCAATACAATTTAATTCTTCAAACATTAAATGTTTTTACGGTTTCAATACAAAGTAAGCATGAATGATAAATAATCTTGACCTGGCGTAATAAACAAAGTATTTTAGAATAAAAATGTAAACAAGCGTAAAAAATCTATCCGTTAAGTCTTGCTATAATTGTGTAAAAAATAAAAATCTGGATATTGGAGACTATAAAATAATAACTGAATATTATTACCACTATTTCTAGTACTGTTATAGGAAATAAAACTCTTTCTTTTCCTGATATGAACATTTAAAGAAAAAATAATAATACTTGTACATACTGTACATCGCACCCATAAATCTGTATAATTTTGAACCAATAACAATTCTTCTAGCAAACTTTGTTGTACTCCTAGAGATGTAATTCCCCGTTGTACTTTTTCAGTATTGATTATTTCTTTCAATAGTCCCAGTAGTAATAAATATAATAAAAAATAGTCATTTTGTCCTTTTTCCTAAAAAATTTAAAAATATTCAGTCCCATAGGTGATGACTCTTGTTGATTTTCCTCATTCTTCTTGACTCCGATCATCCAATCGTATTCTTTATTCATCACACAATTACATATGACCTGTAAAAATATAGCAGTATCATTATATTGGTAAATATATTTAACCTTAGTCCATCTGGACCATACACTTACAATCGACATATTACGTAAATAAATCACAAACATAACCTTTATCATAATGTTAATTATATCATAAGATCCTTCTCAATTTGTTTACCAAATACTTTTTTTCATAAAAAAAATGATCATAATTGTCATCTACTTCACTTCCCCCCTTTTTAAAATTTTGGAAATATAGAAGACCTATTTTAATTCCTAAATTTTAAATCCAATTCTACCAACTGATTATGGATGATACTTTAAATCTTTATTTAATCCCTAAAATTTCACATGTAAACTTTCATCACTAAACCTGTGAAAAGAGAACCCCTCTCTGACTCAAGAATGCGTGGAAAACCCCATCTGGAAAAAACATGATTCCAAAAAACTCGTGCTGTAGTAATTGCATCATTTTGCTTGACCAGAATGCTCTCAACCCATTTTGAAAAGACAGCTCCCGTAATCCAAGCATGTTTTAACCCATTCTTCCCTGAGGGTAAGGAACCATTGTGATCAATTTGCAATGTGGACCATGGGCCATCTGCTGGTGCAATACATTGGAAAGGTGGTTTTTGCCTTTTGAGCCTAGGATTTCCTTTTAAACTTTCCAAAAGTGTCTCTTGTCCTACGTGACCCAAACTTTCATGATTTATGGCCTTTTCTTTATGGACACGAGAAGGCTTTAAATCAACCCGGGAAATAGCAATGGACTTATCCTTTGCCTGTTTCTCTGTAAAGGAAAGGAGCTGCATATCTTTGTGTCTGACTGTCGCTGTGGCACTAGTCTCTGTAAGCACTACATTCTGTTCTGTTAAAACCTCTTCCTTAGCCAAGGAATCAACTATTGCATTTCCTTCAGTGAGAAAATCCTGTCCTGTTTTTTGTGTTATTTGGAAATCTTTCTTAAGTGTTGGCTTGACACAAAAATTATCACTGATTTCAGGTAATTGAAACTCACTGGTGACCATTTTAATTGGACAAACACTTCTCTCGTTACCATATTCAGAAGGATTAATTAACACAGGCTTTCTTCCTTTAGAATCTTTCCAAATTGCCTTATTGCCTAAATCCACAATATTACAAAGAGGTGTTCCTGACAACATTGGTAACTTTTCCTTTGTTACACTTAACTGTGCCTTGGTATCTATTAAAAACTCTGTATCAAACCCCCCTAAGGTTCCTTCTTTATCCAAAGTTACTGGAGTTAATACTTCAAGAGGACGTGGTTTCAGATAGTCTAGTCAGGATGAATTAAGTCTTTCGTCTATGTGAGTTATGTTACAAACCTGTTTGTGTGTGAGATCATTAGTGTCTGTGTGCTGAACAAATACATTCTCTTTCCGCAAACTTTTTTGTAGATCTAAGAATTTGTCACAGTTTCTTCTATAATGCCCTATTTCTCCGCAATGAAAACATTTAAAACCTTGCAGCCGGAAAGGCTTGTCTGTTCTGCAGTTGTCACTCCTGTCACTCTGACTGTTCCAAGAGCTGTTACTTTTTTGAGTGGCATGAAAGGCATTTCTATCATTAACAACTTCTGAGATTTTAAGTCTGGGATTATTCTGCAAAAGCTGACGTCTAATATTATCAATAAAAAGAGCAGCAACTTCTAATGATTCTTTCTCAGAAGCAATTGCTAATGTTACTGGATCTAAAAATGTAAAAATTTTTACAAATGCTCTAATCATTTTCTCTTCAGAATCTTGATCAGAAAACAGTAATTTGTATGCAGTCTGGAATTTTAACATAAACTCAAAAGTATCCTCTGTAATTTTGGGTTTAAGATCTTCCAAAATATCAACGGTAATGGCATGTCCGGTGGAAATGTAAATTAATTGATTAAGCCTGTCACTGCAGGACCCTTGTATAAAATCACCGTTATCATCCTCTTGAGGCATGCTGACAGGCATTTTTAACCTTCGACTCATGTGAGTTGGTAACCACAGTTTGTAAATCTTATTTCTTTGTTCCTCAGTCAAATTAAATCGATCTGTATAAGATTCAAAAATGTCTGCATTATGAAATGCATCCAGGTGATTCTCATAATCAGGTATATCTTTTAATACCTTCATTAAATGATCGTGAATCTTTAAATTCAGTGTGGCTGCTTTGTCATGGAACTTTTTCCTTGTCAGTTCTGTGCTGCTAATGTCAGTCATATCTACGTCTGCACTAGAACTAGGAATAAAAGACGCCCCTTGAGTATCTTTTTTCTTTTTGTCTTTACCAGCAGCGCATGCAAATTTGATATTGGATGTTTCAATTTGTTTTTCTAACTCATGTATGCGTTTATGTAAAATGTTACAATTTGAACATTGATCAGTTTTTACAACTTCAATTTTATGCGAATTCTCATCATTGAAAACCATCAAATTAAACACTTTGATCATTTTCATGACATTTCTTAATTTTTTCTTATCTTTATGCATAGTTAGTATTTTCTTATCTATTCTCTCATTTTCTATTTGCACCTGATTCCACAGAGAATTCCATAATTCAGTGTCAGTAGATGTATGAGGTAACACATTTAACATCATATTACTGTCATTTGCATATGAATTAATAAATTCCATTACTTACGTTTTGTTAAGTATTTTCTTTCACCGAAAACTTGTGCTGAAAAAACTCAAATTGTTCCCCCACAAACGTCGCAACGTTTCTTTGAAGAAATTCCACGCTATTCCATTCAGCGCATACAAATGCTCCAGACAATGCTCCCTGCACGTCCCGCAAATGTACCTTCTTCCTTGGGAAACTTGACCAGACAAAGGCAACCCCCGAACAGTCCGTCTCCCTCTAGGAGATTCGTGAAACGTGGTTCTCTGTCTCTGATCTGTTAATCAACTGTAGTCAAATCTACCAAAAACTTGACACTTCTTTTTTTCTTCGGTTCGTTTCAATTTTTTCTCAAATCTTGGATCCAGGATGTATCGACCACACCCCCTCTAATCCAAATGTGACGAAAAAACTGAATGAAGGCTGGCTCGCCAATGTTAAATGTCCTTAAATTCGCTTTTTCTGTAGATTCACATCAGTATAACAGAATTCAGCATTCTTGTCGTTTGCACACAAAAACAAAACGTTTATTTTGAAAATAATTACTTACATACAAAAATAGTAAGAATGACGATGGTGATATTTCAAATAGATTGATATTCTTAAGAATAGTTGCACATAGTAACCTTCTTTCAGTTAATATTCTATCCAGGTATTAACATGTCCTTTTCTCCTCTTCATGGTATTATCAATCTGGACTGGTCTTTCTTCCTCTGGCCTATCTTCTCTCCATCCTTCCTTCCTTCCTTCCTTCCTTCCTTCCTTCCTTCCTTCCTTCCTTCCTTCCTTCCTTCCTTCCTTCCTTCCTTCCTTCCTTCCTTCCTTCCTTCCTTCCTTCCTTCCTTCCTTCCTTCCTTCCTTCCTTCCTTCCTTCCTTCCTTCCTTCCTTCCCTCACTAAGCTCACTGCTGTATTTATCCATAAAGACCCACCCAGTCAGCCATTTTAACCTTTAAGATGTTATATCCCAACATGGTATTCACCTACATTACTGATGTCATATGAACTACTTCTGAACATATAAGTAGTTTCAAACTTACTGAATTGAAAAGTCTTATGCAGCATTTTTCCCAGTTAGGACTTGCAGCTGTTCAACAACTTGAGGCCACGAATTGACCTTTTGGGTCAATTCTGTCTGTCAGAATAGATCTGACCTTTCACTTAGAATACTGCACATGTAACAATAACTGAATATACAATCAGATAATATATAGATATGAAGGAAAGTCCAGACTATTATACTGTATACTTTAACATTCTGCCTTTGATAACAGATTCATTCATTACAATATAATTATTGCTAAATTGGATTTCTTACAGTTATGTTATCTGTTGCTGGGCCTCGCTGTGTGGGATGCAGGGTGTAAGTTATGTTACCTGTTGCTGGGCCTCGCTGTGTGGGATGCAGGGTGTAAGTTATGTTATCTGTTGCTGGGCCTCGCTGTGTGGGATGCAGGGTGTAAGTTATGTTACCTGTTGCTGGGCCTCGCTGTGTGGGATGCAGGGTGTAAGTTATGTTACCTGTTGCTGGGCCTCGCTGTGTGGGATGCAGGGTGTAAGTTATGTTATCTGTTGCTGGGCCTCGCTGTGTGGGATGCAGGGTGTAAGTTATGTTACCTGTTGCTGGGCCTCGCTGTGTGGGATGCAGGGTGTAAGTTTTGTTACCTGTTGCTGGGCCTCGCTGTGTGGGACGCAGGGTGTAAGTTATGTTACCTGTTGCTGGGCCTCGCTGTGTGGGATGCAGGGTGTAAGTTATGTTATATGTTGCTGGGCCTCGCTGTGTGGGATGCAGGGTGTAAGTTATGTTATATGTTGCTGGGCCTCGCTGTGTGGGATGCATGGTGTAAGTTATGTTACCTGTTGCTGGGCCTCGCTGTGTGGGATGCAGGGTGTAAGTTATGTTATATGTTGCTGGGCCTCGCTGTGTGGGATGCAGGGTGTAAGTTATGTTATCTGTTGCTGGGCCTCGCTGTGTGGGATGCAGGGTGTAAGTTATGTTACCTGTTGCTGGGCCTCGCTGTGTGGGATGCAGGGTGTAAGTTATGTTACCTGTTGCTGGGCCTCGCTGTGTGGGACGCAGGGTGTAAGTTATGTTATCTGTTGCTGGGCCTCGCTGTGTGGGACGCAGGGTGTAAGTTATGTTATCTGTTGCTGGGCCTCGCTGTGTGGGATGCAGGGTGTAAGTTATGTTACCTGTTGCTGGGCCTCGCTGTGTGGGATGCAGGGTGTAAGTTGTGTTATCTGTTGCTGGGCCTCGCTGTGTGGGATGCAGGGTGTAAGTTATGTTACCTGTTGCTGGGCCTCGCTGTGTGGGATGCAGGGTGTAAGTTATGTTATCTGTTGCTGGGCCTCGCTGTGTGGGATGCAGGGTGTAAGTTATGTTACCTGTTGCTGGGCCTAGCTGTGTGGGATGCAGGGTGTAAGTTATGTTACCTGTTGCTGGGCCTCGCTGTGTGGGATGCAGGGTGTAAGTTATGTTATCTGTTGCTGGGCCTCGCTGTGTGGGATGCAGGGTGTAAGTTATGTTATCTGTTGCTGGGCCTCGCTGTGTGGGATGCAGGGTGTAAGTTGTGTTACCTGTTGCTGGGCCTCGCTGTGTGGGATGCAGGGTGTAAATTGTGTTATCTGTTGCTGGGCCTAGCTGTGTGGGATGCAGGGTGTAAGTTATGTTACCTGTTGCTGGGCCTCGCTGTGTGGGATGCAGGGTGTAAGTTGTGTTATCTGTTGCTGGGCCTCGCTGTGTGGGATGCAGGGTGTAAGTTATGTTATCTGTTGCTGGGCCTCGCTGTGTGGGATGCAGGGTGTAAGTTATGTTACCTGTTGCTGGGCCTCGCTGTGTGGGATGCAGGGTGTAAGTTATGTTACCTGTTGCTGGGCCTCGCTGTGTGGGACGCAGGGTGTAAGTTATGTTACCTGTTGCAGGGCCTCGCTGTGTGGGATGCAGGGTGTAAGTTATGTTACCTGTTGCTGGGCCTCGCTGTGTGGGATGCAGGGTGTAAGTTATGTTACCTGTTGCTGGGCCTCGCTGTGTGGGATGCAGGGTGTAAGTTATGTTACCTGTTGCTGGGCCTCGCTGTGTGGGATGCAGGGTGTAAGTTGTGTTACCTGTTACTGGGCCTCGCTGTGTGGGATGCAGGGTGTAAGTTATGTTACCTGTTGCTGGGCCTCGCTGTGTGGGATGCAGGGTGTAAGTTATGTTACCTGTTGCTGGGCCTCGCTGTGTGGGATGCAGGGTGTAAGTTATGTTACCTGTTGCTGGGCCTCGCTGTGTGGGACGCAGGGTGTAAGTTATGTTACCTGTTGCTGGGCCTCGCTGTGTGGGACGCAGGGTGTAAGTTATGTTACCTGTTGCTGGGCCTCGCTGTGTGGGACGCAGGGTGTAAGTTATGTTACCTGTTGCTGGGCCTAGCTGTGTGGGATGCAGGGTGTAAGTTATATTATCTGTTGCTGGGCCTCGCTGTGTGGGATGCAGGGTGTAAGTTGTGTTATCTGTTGCTGGGCCTCGCTGTGTGGGATGCAGGGTGTAAGTTATGTTACCTGTTGCTGGGCCTCGCTGTGTGGGATGCAGGGTGTAAGTTATGTTACCTGTTGCTGGGCCTCGCTGTGTGGGATGCAGGGTGTAAGTTATGTTATCTGTTGCTGGGCCTCGCTGTGTGGGATGCAGGGTGTAAGTTATGTTATCTGTTGCTGGGCCTCGCTGTGTGGGATGCAGGGTGTAAGTTATGTTATCTGTTGCTGGGCCTCGCTGTGTGGGATGCAGGGTGTAAGTTATGTTACCTGTTGCTGGGCCTAGCTGTGTGGGATGCAGGGTGTAAGTTATGTTATCTGTTGCTGGGCCTCGCTGTGTGGGATGCAGGGTGTAAGTTATGTTATCTGTTGCTGGGCCTCGCTGTGTGGGATGCAGGGTGTAAGTTATGTTATCTGTTGCTGGGCCTCGCTGTGTGGGACGCAGGGTGTAAGTTATGTTATCTGTTGCTGGGCCTCGCTGTGTGGGATTCAGGGTGTAAGTTATGTTACCTGTTGCTGGGCCTCGCTGTGTGGGATGCAGGGTGTAAGTTATGTTACCTGTTGCTGGGCCTCGCTGTGTGGGACGCAGGGTGTAAGTTATGTTACCTGTTGCTGGGCCTCGCTGTGTGGGATGCAGGGTGTAAGTTATGTTACCTGTTGCTGGGCCTCGCTGTGTGGGATGCAGGGTGTAAGTTATGTTACCTGTTGCTGGGCCTCGCTGTGTGGGATGCAGGGTGTACAGTAAGTTATGTTATCTGTTGCTGGGCCTCGCTGTGTGGGACGCAGGGTGTAAGTTATGTTACCTGTTGCTGGGCCTCGCTGTGTGGGATGCAGGGTGTAAGTTATGTTACCTGTTGCTGGGCCTCGCTGTGTGGGATGCAGGGTGTAAGTTGTGTTACCTGTTGCTGGGCCTAGCTGTGTGGGACGCAGGGTGTAAGTTATGTTATCTGTTGCTGGGCCTCGCTGTGTGGGATGCAGGGTGTAAGTTATGTTACCTGTTGCTGGGCCTCGCTGTGTGGGATACATGGTGTAAGTTGTGTTATCTGTTGCTGGGCCTCGCTGTGTGGGATGCAGGGTGTAAGTTGTGTTATCTGTTGCTGGGCCTCGCTGTGTGGGATGCAGGGTGTAAGTTATGTTATCTGTTGCTGGGCCTCGCTGTGTGGGACGCAGGGTGTAAGTTATGTTATCTGTTGCTGGGCCTCGCTGTGTGGGACGCAGGGTGTAAGTTATGTTATCTGTTGCTGGGCCTCGCTGTGTGGGATGCAGGGTGTAAGTTATGTTATCTGTTGCTGGGCCTCGCTGTGTGGGACGCATGGTGTAAGTTATGTTACCTGTTGCTGGGCCTCGCTGTGTGGGATGCAGGGTGTAAGTTATGTTATCTGTTGCTGGGCCTCGCTGTGTGGGATGCAGGGTGTAAGTTATGTTATCTGTTGCTGGGCCTCGCTGTGTGGGATGCAGGGTGTAAGTTATGTTATCTGTTGCTGGGCCTCGCTGTGTGGGATGCAGGGTGTAAGTTATGTTACCTGTTGCTGGGCCTCGCTGTGTGGGATGCAGGGTGTAAGTTATGTTATCTGTTGCTGGGCCTCGCTGTGTGGGACGCAGGGTGTAAGTTATGTTACCTGTTGCTGGGCCTCGCTGTGTGGGATGCAGGGTGTAAGTTATGTTATCTGTTGCTGGGCCTCGCTGTGTGGGATGCAGGGTGTAAGTTATGTTACCTGTTGCTGGGCCTCGCTGTGTGGGATGCATGGTGTAAGTTATGTTACCTGTTGCTGGGCCTCGCTGTGTGGGATGCAGGGTGTAAGTTATGTTATCTGTTGCTGGGCCTCGCTGTGTGGGATGCAGGGTGTAAGTTATGTTACCTGTTGCTGGGCCTCGCTGTGTGGGATGCAGGGTGTAAGTTATGTTATCTGTTGCTGGGCCTCGCTGTGTGGGATGCAGGGTGTAAGTTATGTTACCTGTTGCTGGGCCTCGCTGTGTGGGATGCAGGGTGTAAGTTATGTTATCTGTTGCTGGGCCTCGCTGTGTGGGATGCAGGGTGTAAGTTATGTTACCTGTTGCTGGGCCTCGCTGTGTGGGATGCAGGGTGTAAGTTATGTTATCTGTTGCTGGGCCTCGCTGTGTGGGATGCAGGGTGTAAGTTATGTTATCTGTTGCTGGGCCTCGCTGTGTGGGATGCAGGGTGTAAGTTATGTTACCTGTTGCTGGGCCTAGCTGTGTGGGATGCAGGGTGTAAGTTATGTTACCTGTTGCTGGGCCTCGCTGTGTGGGATGCAGGGTGTAAGTTATATTATCTGTTGCTGGGCCTCGCTGTGTGGGATGCAGGGTGTAAATTGTGTTATCTGTTGCTGGGCCTCGCTGTGTGGGACGCAGGGTGTAAGTTATGTTACCTGTTGCTGGGCCTCGCTGTGTGGGACGCAGGGTGTAAGTTATGTTATCTGTTGCTGGGCCTCGCTGTGTGGGATGCAGGGTGTAAGTTATGTTATCTGTTGCTGGGCCTCGCTGTGTGGGATGCAGGGTGTAAGTTATGTTACCTGTTGCTGGGCCTCGCTGTGTGGGATGCAGGGTGTAAGTTATGTTATATGTTGCTGGGCCTCGCTGTGTGGGATGCAGGGTGTAAGATATGTTACCTGTTGCTGGGCCTGTGTGGGATGCAGGGTGTAAGTTATGTTATCTGTTGCTGGGCCTCGCTGTGTGGGACGCAGGGTGTAAGTTATGTTATCTGTTGCTGGGCCTCGCTGTGTGGGATGCAGGGTGTAAGTTATGTTACCTGTTGCTGGGCCTCGCTGTGTGGGATGCAGGGTGTAAGTTGTGTTATCTGTTGCTGGGCCTCGCTGTGTGGGATGCAGGGTGTAAGTTATGTTACCTGTTGCTGGGCCTCGCTGTGTGGGACGCAGGGTGTAAGTTATGTTATCTGTTGCTGGGCCTCGCTGTGTGGGATGCAGGGTGTAAGTTATGTTACCTGTTGCTGGGCCTCGCTGTGTGGGATGCAGGGTGTAAGTTATGTTATCTGTTGCTGGGCCTCGCTGTGTGGGATGCAGGGTGTAAGTTATGTTACCTGTTGCTGGGCCTAGCTGTGTGGGATGCAGGGTGTAAGTTATGTTACCTGTTGCTGGGCCTCGCTGTGTGGGATGCAGGGTGTAAGTTATGTTACCTGTTGCTGGGCCTCGCTGTGTGGGATGCAGGGTGTAAGTTATGTTACCTGTTGCTGGGCCTCGCTGTGTGGGATGCAGGGTGTAAGTTATGTTATATGTTGCTGGGCCTCGCTGTGTGGGATGCAGGGTGTAAATTGTGTTATCTGTTGCTGGGCCTCGCTGTGTGGGATGCAGGGTGTAAGTTATGTTACCTGTTGCTGGGCCTCGCTGTGTGGGATGCAGGGTGTAAATTGTGTTATCTGTTGCTGGGCCTAGCTGTGTGGGATGCAGGGTGTAAGTTATGTTATCTGTTGCTGGGCCTCGCTGTGTGGGATGCAGGGTGTAAGTTATGTTACCTGTTGCTGGGCCTCGCTGTGTGGGACGCAGGGTGTAAGTTATGTTACCTGTTGCTGGGCCTCGCTGTGTGGGATGCAGGGTGTAAGTTGTGTTATCTGTTGCTGGGCCTCGCTGTGTGGGACGCAGGGTGTAAGTTATGTTATCTGTTGCTGGGCCTCGCTGTGTGGGATGCAGGGTGTAAGTTATGTTACCTGTTGCTGGGCCTCGCTGTGTGGGATACATGGTGTAAGTTATGTTATCTGTTGCTGGGCCTCGCTGTGTGGGACGCAGGGTGTAAGTTATGTTACCTGTTGCTGGGCCTCGCTGTGTGGGATGCAGGGTGTAAGTTATGTTATCTGTTGCTGGGCCTCGCTGTGTGGGACGCAGGGTGTAAGTTATGTTACCTGTTGCTGGGCCTCGCTGTGTGGGATGCAGGGTGTAAGTTATGTTACCTGTTGCTGGGCCTAGCTGTGTGGGATGCATGGTGTAAGTTATGTTACCTGTTGCTGGGCCTCGCTGTGTGGGACGCAGGGTGTAAGTTATGTTACCTGTTGCTGGGCCTCGCTGTGTGGGATGCAGGGTGTAAGTTATGTTACCTGTTGCTGGGCCTCGCTGTGTGGGACGCAGGGTGTAAGTTATGTTACCTGTTGCTGGGCCTCGCTGTGTGGGATGCATGGTGTAAGTTATGTTACCTGTTGCTGGGCCTCGCTGTGTGGGATGCAGGGTGTAAGTTATGTTACCTGTTGCTGGGCCTAGCTGTGTGGGATGCAGGGTGTAAGTTATGTTATCTGTTGCTGGGCCTCGCTGTGTGGGACGCAGGGTGTAAGTTATGTTACCTGTTGCTGGGCCTCGCTGTGTGGGATGCAGGGTGTAAGTTATGTTACCTGTTGCTGGGCCTCGCTGTGTGGGATGCAGGGTGTAAGTTATGTTACCTGTTGCTGGGCCTCGCTGTGTGGGACGCAGGGTGTAAGTTATGTTATCTGTTGCTGGGCCTCGCTGTGTGGGATGCAGGGTGTAAGTTATGTTACCTGTTGCTGGGCCTCGCTGTGTGGGATGCAGGGTGTAAGTTATGTTACCTGTTGCTGGGCCTCGCTGTGTGGGATGCAGGGTGTAAGTTATGTTATCTGTTGCTGGGCCTAGCTGTGTGGGATGCAGGGTGTAAGTTATGTTATCTGTTGCTGGGCCTAGCTGTGTGGGATGCAGGGTGTAAGTTATGTTATCTGTTGCAGGGCCTAGCTGTGTGGGATGCAGGGTGTAAGTTATGTTATCTGTTGCTGGGCCTCGCTGTGTGGGATGCAGGGTGTAAGTTATGTTACCTGTTGCTGGGCCTCGCTGTGTGGGATGCAGGGTGTAAGTTATGTTATCTGTTGCTGGGCCTAGCTGTGTGGGATGCAGGGTGTAAGTTATGTTATCTGTTGCTGGGCCTAGCTGTGTGGGATGCAGGGTGTAAGTTATGTTATCTGTTGCTGGGCCTAGCTGTGTGGGATGCAGGGTGTAAGTTATGTTATCTGTTGCTGGGCCTCGCTGTGTGGGATGCAGGGTGTAAGTTATGTTACCTGTTGCTGGGCCTCGCTGTGTGGGACGCAGGGTGTAAGTTATGTTACCTGTTGCTGGGCCTCGCTGTGTGGGATGCAGGGTGTAAGTTATGTTATCTGTTGCTGGGCCTAGCTGTGTGGGATGCAGGGTGTAAGTTATGTTATCTGTTGCTGGGCCTCGCTGTGTGGGATGCAGGGTGTAAGTTATGTTACCTGTTGCTGGGCCTAGCTGTGTGGGATGCATGGTGTAAGTTGTGTTACCTGTTGCTGGGCCTCGCTGTGTGGGACGCAGGGTGTAAGTTGTGTTACCTGTTGCTGGGCCTAGCTGTGTGGGACGCAGGGTGTAAGTTATGTTACCTGTTGCTGGGCCTCGCTGTGTGGGATGCAGGGTGTAAGTTATGTTACCTGTTGCTGGGCCTCGCTGTGTGGGATGCAGGGTGTAAGTTATGTTACCTGTTGCTGGGCCTCGCTGTGTGGGATGCAGGGTGTAAGTTATGTTATCTGTTGCTGGGCCTCGCTGTGTGGGACGCAGGGTGTAAGTTATGTTATCTGTTGCTGGGCCTAGCTGTGTGGGATGCAGGGTGTAAGTTATGTTATCTGTTGCTGGGCCTAGCTGTGTGGGATGCAGGGTGTAAGTTATGTTATCTGTTGCTGGGCCTAGCTGTGTGGGATGCAGGGTGTAAGTTATGTTATCTGTTGCTGGGCCTCGCTGTGTGGGATGCAGGGTGTAAGTTATGTTACCTGTTGCTGGGCCTCGCTGTGTGGGATGCAGGGTGTAAGTTATGTTATCTGTTGCTGGGCCTAGCTGTGTGGGATGCAGGGTGTAAGTTATGTTATCTGTTGCTGGGCCTAGCTGTGTGGGATGCAGGGTGTAAGTTATGTTATCTGTTGCTGGGCCTAGCTGTGTGGGATGCAGGGTGTAAGTTATGTTATCTGTTGCTGGGCCTCGCTGTGTGGGATGCAGGGTGTAAGTTATGTTACCTGTTGCTGGGCCTCGCTGTGTGGGACGCAGGGTGTAAGTTATGTTACCTGTTGCTGGGCCTCGCTGTGTGGGATGCAGGGTGTAAGTTATGTTATCTGTTGCTGGGCCTAGCTGTGTGGGATGCAGGGTGTAAGTTATGTTATCTGTTGCTGGGCCTCGCTGTGTGGGATGCAGGGTGTAAGTTATGTTACCTGTTGCTGGGCCTAGCTGTGTGGGATGCATGGTGTAAGTTGTGTTACCTGTTGCTGGGCCTCGCTGTGTGGGACGCAGGGTGTAAGTTGTGTTACCTGTTGCTGGGCCTCGCTGTGTGGGATGCAGGGTGTAAGTTATGTTACCTGTTGCTGGGCCTCGCTGTGTGGGATGCAGGGTGTAAGTTATGTTATCTGTTGCTGGGCCTCGCTGTGTGGGATGCAGGGTGTAAGTTATGTTACCTGTTGCTGGGCCTAGCTGTGTGGGATGCATGGTGTAAGTTGTGTTACCTGTTGCTGGGCCTCGCTGTGTGGGATGCAGGGTGTAAGTTATGTTATCTGTTGCTGGGCCTCGCTGTGTGGGACGCAGGGTGTAAGTTATGTTATCTGTTGCTGGGCCTCGCTGTGTGGGATGCAGGGTGTAAGTTATGTTACCTGTTGCTGGGCCTCGCTGTGTGGGATGCAGGGTGTAAGTTATGTTACCTGTTGCTGGGCCTCGCTGTGTGGGATGCAGGGTGTAAGTTATGTTATCTGTTGCTGGGCCTCGCTGTGTGGGATGCAGGGTGTAAGTTATGTTACCTGTTGCTGGGCCTCGCTGTGTGGGATGCAGGGTGTAAGTTATGTTACCTGTTGCTGGGCCTCGCTGTGTGGGACGCAGGGTGTAAGTTATGTTACCTGTTGCTGGGCCTCGCTGTGTGGGAAGCAGGGTGTAAGTTATGTTATCTGTTGCTGGGCCTCGCTGTGTGGGATGCAGGGTGTAAGTTATGTTATCTGTTGCTGGGCCTCGCTGTGTGGGATGCATGGTGTAAGTTATGTTACCTGTTGCTGGGCCTCGCTGTGTGGGACGCAGGGTGTAAGTTATGTTACCTGTTGCTGGGCCTCGCTGTGTGGGAAGCAGGGTGTAAGTTATGTTATCTGTTGCTGGGCCTCGCTGTGTGGGATGCAGGGTGTAAGTTGTGTTATCTGTTGCTGGGCCTCGCTGTGTGGGATGCAGGGTGTAAGTTATGTTACCTGTTGCTGGGCCTCGCTGTGTGGGACGCAGGGTGTAAGTTATGTTATCTGTTGCTGGGCCTCGCTGTGTGGGATACATGGTGTAAGTTATGTTATCTGTTGCTGGGCCTCGCTGTGTGGGATGCAGGGTGTAAGTTATGTTATCTGTTGCTGGGCCTCGCTGTGTGGGACGCAGGGTGTAAGTTATGTTACCTGTTGCTGGGCCTCGCTGTGTGGGATGCAGGGTGTAAGTTATGTTATCTGTTGCTGGGCCTGTGTGGGACGCAGGGTGTAAGTTATGTTATCTGTTGCTGGGCCTCGCTGTGTGGGATGCAGGGTGTAAGTTATGTTATCTGTTGCTGGGCCTCGCTGTGTGGGATGCAGGGTGTAAGTTATGTTATCTGTTGCTGGGCCTCGCTGTGTGGGATGCAGGGTGTAAGTTATGTTACCTGTTGCTGGGCCTCGCTGTGTGGGATACATGGTGTAAGTTATGTTATCTGTTGCTGGGCCTCGCTGTGTGGGACGCAGGGTGTAAGTTATGTTACCTGTTGCTGGGCCTCGCTGTGTGGGATGCAGGGTGTAAGTTGTGTTACCTGTTGCTGGGCCTAGCTGTGTGGGACGCAGGGTGTAAGTTATGTTATCTGTTGCTGGGCCTCGCTGTGTGGGATGCAGGGTGTAAGTTATGTTACCTGTTGCTGGGCCTCGCTGTGTGGGATACATGGTGTAAGTTGTGTTATCTGTTGCTGGGCCTCGCTGTGTGGGATGCAGGGTGTAAGTTGTGTTATCTGTTGCTGGGCCTCGCTGTGTGGGATGCAGGGTGTAAGTTATGTTATCTGTTGCTGGGCCTCGCTGTGTGGGACGCAGGGTGTAAGTTATGTTATCTGTTGCTGGGCCTCGCTGTGTGGGACGCAGGGTGTAAGTTATGTTATCTGTTGCTGGGCCTCGCTGTGTGGGATGCAGGGTGTAAGTTATGTTATCTGTTGCTGGGCCTCGCTGTGTGGGATGCAGGGTGTAAGTTATGTTATCTGTTGCTGGGCCTCGCTGTGTGGGATGCAGGGTGTAAGTTATGTTATCTGTTGCTGGGCCTCGCTGTGTGGGATGCAGGGTGTAAGTTATGTTACCTGTTGCTGGGCCTCGCTGTGTGGGATGCAGGGTGTAAGTTATGTTATCTGTTGCTGGGCCTCGCTGTGTGGGACGCAGGGTGTAAGTTATGTTACCTGTTGCTGGGCCTCGCTGTGTGGGATGCAGGGTGTAAGTTATGTTATCTGTTGCTGGGCCTCGCTGTGTGGGATGCAGGGTGTAAGTTATGTTACCTGTTGCTGGGCCTCGCTGTGTGGGATGCATGGTGTAAGTTATGTTACCTGTTGCTGGGCCTCGCTGTGTGGGATGCAGGGTGTAAGTTATGTTATCTGTTGCTGGGCCTCGCTGTGTGGGATGCAGGGTGTAAGTTATGTTACCTGTTGCTGGGCCTCGCTGTGTGGGATGCAGGGTGTAAGTTATGTTATCTGTTGCTGGGCCTCGCTGTGTGGGATGCAGGGTGTAAGTTATGTTACCTGTTGCTGGGCCTCGCTGTGTGGGATGCAGGGTGTAAGTTATGTTATCTGTTGCTGGGCCTCGCTGTGTGGGATGCAGGGTGTAAGTTATGTTACCTGTTGCTGGGCCTCGCTGTGTGGGATGCAGGGTGTAAGTTATGTTATCTGTTGCTGGGCCTCGCTGTGTGGGATGCAGGGTGTAAGTTATGTTATCTGTTGCTGGGCCTCGCTGTGTGGGATGCAGGGTGTAAGTTATGTTACCTGTTGCTGGGCCTAGCTGTGTGGGATGCAGGGTGTAAGTTATGTTACCTGTTGCTGGGCCTCGCTGTGTGGGATGCAGGGTGTAAGTTATATTATCTGTTGCTGGGCCTCGCTGTGTGGGATGCAGGGTGTAAATTGTGTTATCTGTTGCTGGGCCTCGCTGTGTGGGACGCAGGGTGTAAGTTATGTTACCTGTTGCTGGGCCTCGCTGTGTGGGACGCAGGGTGTAAGTTATGTTATCTGTTGCTGGGCCTCGCTGTGTGGGATGCAGGGTGTAAGTTATGTTATCTGTTGCTGGGCCTCGCTGTGTGGGATGCAGGGTGTAAGTTATGTTACCTGTTGCTGGGCCTCGCTGTGTGGGATGCAGGGTGTAAGTTATGTTATATGTTGCTGGGCCTCGCTGTGTGGGATGCAGGGTGTAAGATATGTTACCTGTTGCTGGGCCTGTGTGGGATGCAGGGTGTAAGTTATGTTATCTGTTGCTGGGCCTCGCTGTGTGGGACGCAGGGTGTAAGTTATGTTATCTGTTGCTGGGCCTCGCTGTGTGGGATGCAGGGTGTAAGTTATGTTACCTGTTGCTGGGCCTCGCTGTGTGGGATGCAGGGTGTAAGTTGTGTTATCTGTTGCTGGGCCTCGCTGTGTGGGATGCAGGGTGTAAGTTATGTTACCTGTTGCTGGGCCTCGCTGTGTGGGACGCAGGGTGTAAGTTATGTTATCTGTTGCTGGGCCTCGCTGTGTGGGATGCAGGGTGTAAGTTATGTTACCTGTTGCTGGGCCTCGCTGTGTGGGATGCAGGGTGTAAGTTATGTTATCTGTTGCTGGGCCTCGCTGTGTGGGATGCAGGGTGTAAGTTATGTTACCTGTTGCTGGGCCTAGCTGTGTGGGATGCAGGGTGTAAGTTATGTTACCTGTTGCTGGGCCTCGCTGTGTGGGATGCAGGGTGTAAGTTATGTTACCTGTTGCTGGGCCTCGCTGTGTGGGATGCAGGGTGTAAGTTATGTTACCTGTTGCTGGGCCTCGCTGTGTGGGATGCAGGGTGTAAGTTATGTTATATGTTGCTGGGCCTCGCTGTGTGGGATGCAGGGTGTAAATTGTGTTATCTGTTGCTGGGCCTCGCTGTGTGGGATGCAGGGTGTAAGTTATGTTACCTGTTGCTGGGCCTCGCTGTGTGGGATGCAGGGTGTAAATTGTGTTATCTGTTGCTGGGCCTAGCTGTGTGGGATGCAGGGTGTAAGTTATGTTATCTGTTGCTGGGCCTCGCTGTGTGGGATGCAGGGTGTAAGTTATGTTACCTGTTGCTGGGCCTCGCTGTGTGGGACGCAGGGTGTAAGTTATGTTACCTGTTGCTGGGCCTCGCTGTGTGGGATGCAGGGTGTAAGTTGTGTTATCTGTTGCTGGGCCTCGCTGTGTGGGACGCAGGGTGTAAGTTATGTTATCTGTTGCTGGGCCTCGCTGTGTGGGATGCAGGGTGTAAGTTATGTTACCTGTTGCTGGGCCTCGCTGTGTGGGATACATGGTGTAAGTTATGTTATCTGTTGCTGGGCCTCGCTGTGTGGGACGCAGGGTGTAAGTTATGTTACCTGTTGCTGGGCCTCGCTGTGTGGGATGCAGGGTGTAAGTTATGTTATCTGTTGCTGGGCCTCGCTGTGTGGGACGCAGGGTGTAAGTTATGTTACCTGTTGCTGGGCCTCGCTGTGTGGGATGCAGGGTGTAAGTTATGTTACCTGTTGCTGGGCCTAGCTGTGTGGGATGCATGGTGTAAGTTATGTTACCTGTTGCTGGGCCTCGCTGTGTGGGACGCAGGGTGTAAGTTATGTTACCTGTTGCTGGGCCTCGCTGTGTGGGATGCAGGGTGTAAGTTATGTTACCTGTTGCTGGGCCTCGCTGTGTGGGACGCAGGGTGTAAGTTATGTTACCTGTTGCTGGGCCTCGCTGTGTGGGATGCATGGTGTAAGTTATGTTACCTGTTGCTGGGCCTCGCTGTGTGGGATGCAGGGTGTAAGTTATGTTACCTGTTGCTGGGCCTAGCTGTGTGGGATGCAGGGTGTAAGTTATGTTATCTGTTGCTGGGCCTCGCTGTGTGGGACGCAGGGTGTAAGTTATGTTACCTGTTGCTGGGCCTCGCTGTGTGGGATGCAGGGTGTAAGTTATGTTACCTGTTGCTGGGCCTCGCTGTGTGGGATGCAGGGTGTAAGTTATGTTACCTGTTGCTGGGCCTCGCTGTGTGGGACGCAGGGTGTAAGTTATGTTATCTGTTGCTGGGCCTCGCTGTGTGGGATGCAGGGTGTAAGTTATGTTACCTGTTGCTGGGCCTCGCTGTGTGGGATGCAGGGTGTAAGTTATGTTACCTGTTGCTGGGCCTCGCTGTGTGGGATGCAGGGTGTAAGTTATGTTATCTGTTGCTGGGCCTAGCTGTGTGGGATGCAGGGTGTAAGTTATGTTATCTGTTGCTGGGCCTAGCTGTGTGGGATGCAGGGTGTAAGTTATGTTATCTGTTGCAGGGCCTAGCTGTGTGGGATGCAGGGTGTAAGTTATGTTATCTGTTGCTGGGCCTCGCTGTGTGGGATGCAGGGTGTAAGTTATGTTACCTGTTGCTGGGCCTCGCTGTGTGGGATGCAGGGTGTAAGTTATGTTATCTGTTGCTGGGCCTAGCTGTGTGGGATGCAGGGTGTAAGTTATGTTATCTGTTGCTGGGCCTAGCTGTGTGGGATGCAGGGTGTAAGTTATGTTATCTGTTGCTGGGCCTAGCTGTGTGGGATGCAGGGTGTAAGTTATGTTATCTGTTGCTGGGCCTCGCTGTGTGGGATGCAGGGTGTAAGTTATGTTACCTGTTGCTGGGCCTCGCTGTGTGGGACGCAGGGTGTAAGTTATGTTACCTGTTGCTGGGCCTCGCTGTGTGGGATGCAGGGTGTAAGTTATGTTATCTGTTGCTGGGCCTAGCTGTGTGGGATGCAGGGTGTAAGTTATGTTATCTGTTGCTGGGCCTCGCTGTGTGGGATGCAGGGTGTAAGTTATGTTACCTGTTGCTGGGCCTAGCTGTGTGGGATGCATGGTGTAAGTTGTGTTACCTGTTGCTGGGCCTCGCTGTGTGGGACGCAGGGTGTAAGTTGTGTTACCTGTTGCTGGGCCTAGCTGTGTGGGACGCAGGGTGTAAGTTATGTTACCTGTTGCTGGGCCTCGCTGTGTGGGATGCAGGGTGTAAGTTATGTTACCTGTTGCTGGGCCTCGCTGTGTGGGATGCAGGGTGTAAGTTATGTTACCTGTTGCTGGGCCTCGCTGTGTGGGATGCAGGGTGTAAGTTATGTTATCTGTTGCTGGGCCTCGCTGTGTGGGACGCAGGGTGTAAGTTATGTTATCTGTTGCTGGGCCTAGCTGTGTGGGATGCAGGGTGTAAGTTATGTTATCTGTTGCTGGGCCTAGCTGTGTGGGATGCAGGGTGTAAGTTATGTTATCTGTTGCTGGGCCTAGCTGTGTGGGATGCAGGGTGTAAGTTATGTTATCTGTTGCTGGGCCTCGCTGTGTGGGATGCAGGGTGTAAGTTATGTTACCTGTTGCTGGGCCTCGCTGTGTGGGATGCAGGGTGTAAGTTATGTTATCTGTTGCTGGGCCTAGCTGTGTGGGATGCAGGGTGTAAGTTATGTTATCTGTTGCTGGGCCTAGCTGTGTGGGATGCAGGGTGTAAGTTATGTTATCTGTTGCTGGGCCTAGCTGTGTGGGATGCAGGGTGTAAGTTATGTTATCTGTTGCTGGGCCTCGCTGTGTGGGATGCAGGGTGTAAGTTATGTTACCTGTTGCTGGGCCTCGCTGTGTGGGACGCAGGGTGTAAGTTATGTTACCTGTTGCTGGGCCTCGCTGTGTGGGATGCAGGGTGTAAGTTATGTTATCTGTTGCTGGGCCTAGCTGTGTGGGATGCAGGGTGTAAGTTATGTTATCTGTTGCTGGGCCTCGCTGTGTGGGATGCAGGGTGTAAGTTATGTTACCTGTTGCTGGGCCTAGCTGTGTGGGATGCATGGTGTAAGTTGTGTTACCTGTTGCTGGGCCTCGCTGTGTGGGACGCAGGGTGTAAGTTGTGTTACCTGTTGCTGGGCCTCGCTGTGTGGGATGCAGGGTGTAAGTTATGTTACCTGTTGCTGGGCCTCGCTGTGTGGGATGCAGGGTGTAAGTTATGTTATCTGTTGCTGGGCCTCGCTGTGTGGGATGCAGGGTGTAAGTTATGTTACCTGTTGCTGGGCCTAGCTGTGTGGGATGCATGGTGTAAGTTGTGTTACCTGTTGCTGGGCCTCGCTGTGTGGGATGCAGGGTGTAAGTTATGTTATCTGTTGCTGGGCCTCGCTGTGTGGGACGCAGGGTGTAAGTTATGTTATCTGTTGCTGGGCCTCGCTGTGTGGGATGCAGGGTGTAAGTTATGTTACCTGTTGCTGGGCCTCGCTGTGTGGGATGCAGGGTGTAAGTTATGTTACCTGTTGCTGGGCCTCGCTGTGTGGGATGCAGGGTGTAAGTTATGTTATCTGTTGCTGGGCCTCGCTGTGTGGGATGCAGGGTGTAAGTTATGTTACCTGTTGCTGGGCCTCGCTGTGTGGGATGCAGGGTGTAAGTTATGTTACCTGTTGCTGGGCCTCGCTGTGTGGGACGCAGGGTGTAAGTTATGTTACCTGTTGCTGGGCCTCGCTGTGTGGGAAGCAGGGTGTAAGTTATGTTATCTGTTGCTGGGCCTCGCTGTGTGGGATGCAGGGTGTAAGTTATGTTATCTGTTGCTGGGCCTCGCTGTGTGGGATGCATGGTGTAAGTTATGTTACCTGTTGCTGGGCCTCGCTGTGTGGGACGCAGGGTGTAAGTTATGTTACCTGTTGCTGGGCCTCGCTGTGTGGGAAGCAGGGTGTAAGTTATGTTATCTGTTGCTGGGCCTCGCTGTGTGGGATGCAGGGTGTAAGTTGTGTTATCTGTTGCTGGGCCTCGCTGTGTGGGATGCAGGGTGTAAGTTATGTTACCTGTTGCTGGGCCTCGCTGTGTGGGACGCAGGGTGTAAGTTATGTTATCTGTTGCTGGGCCTCGCTGTGTGGGATACATGGTGTAAGTTATGTTATCTGTTGCTGGGCCTCGCTGTGTGGGATGCAGGGTGTAAGTTATGTTATCTGTTGCTGGGCCTCGCTGTGTGGGACGCAGGGTGTAAGTTATGTTACCTGTTGCTGGGCCTCGCTGTGTGGGATGCAGGGTGTAAGTTATGTTATCTGTTGCTGGGCCTGTGTGGGACGCAGGGTGTAAGTTATGTTATCTGTTGCTGGGCCTCGCTGTGTGGGATGCAGGGTGTAAGTTATGTTATCTGTTGCTGGGCCTCGCTGTGTGGGATGCAGGGTGTAAGTTATGTTATCTGTTGCTGGGCCTCGCTGTGTGGGATGCAGGGTGTAAGTTATGTTACCTGTTGCTGGGCCTCGCTGTGTGGGATACATGGTGTAAGTTATGTTATCTGTTGCTGGGCCTCGCTGTGTGGGACGCAGGGTGTAAGTTATGTTACCTGTTGCTGGGCCTCGCTGTGTGGGATGCAGGGTGTAAGTTATGTTACCTGTTGCTGGGCCTCGCTGTGTGGGATGCAGGGTGTAAGTTATGTTACCTGTTGCTGGGCCTCGCTGTGTGGGATACATGGTGTAAGTTATGTTATCTGTTGCTGGGCCTCGCTGTGTGGGACGCAGGGTGTAAGTTATGTTATCTGTTGCTGGGCCTCGCTGTGTGGGATGCAGGGTGTAAGTTATGTTATCTGTTGCTGGGCCTCGCTGTGTGGGATGCAGGGTGTAAGTTATGTTATCTGTTGCTGGGCCTCGCTGTGTGGGATGCAGGGTGTAAGTTATGTTACCTGTTGCTGGGCCTCGCTGTGTGGGATACATGGTGTAAGTTATGTTATCTGTTGCTGGGCCTCGCTGTGTGGGATGCAGGGTGTAAGTTGTGTTATCTGTTGCTGGGCCTCGCTGTGTGGGATGCAGGGTATAAGTTATGTTATCTGTTGCTGGGCCTCGCTGTGTGGGATGCAGGGTGTAAGTTATGTTATCTGTTGCTGGGCCTCGCTGTGTGGGATGCAGGGTGTAAGTTATGTTACCTGTTGCTGGGCCTCGCTGTGTGGGATGCAGGGTGTAAGTTATGTTATCTGTTGCTGGGCCTAGCTGTGTGGGATGCAGGGTGTAAGTTGTGTTACCTGTTGCTGGGCCTCGCTGTGTGGGATGCAGGGTGTAAGTTATGTTATCTGTTGCTGGGCCTCGCTGTGTGGGATGCAGGGTGTAAGTTATGTTACCTGTTGCTGGGCCTCGCTGTGTGGGATGCAGGGTGTAAGTTATGTTACCTGTTGCTGGGCCTCGCTGTGTGGGATGCAGGGTGTAAGTTATGTTATCTGTTGCTGGGCCTCGCTGTGTGGGACGCAGGGTGTAAGTTATGTTATCTGTTGCTGGGCCTCGCTGTGTGGGATGCAGGGTGTAAGTTATGTTATCTGTTGCTGGGCCTCGCTGTGTGGGATGCAGGGTGTAAGTTATGTTATCTGTTGCTGGGCCTCGCTGTGTGGGATGCAGGGTGTAAGTTATGTTACCTGTTGCTGGGCCTCGCTGTGTGGGATGCAGGGTGTAAGTTATGTTATCTGTTGCTGGGCCTCGCTGTGTGGGATGCAGGGTGTAAGTTATGTTACCTGTTGCTGGGCCTCGCTGTGTGGGATGCAGGGTGTAAGTTGTGTTACCTGTTGCTGGGCCTCGCTGTGTGGGATGCAGGGTGTAAGTTATGTTATCTGTTGCTGGGCCTCGCTGTGTGGGATGCAGGGTGTAAGTTATGTTACCTGTTGCTGGGCCTCACTGTGTGGGATGCAGGGTGTAAGTTATGTTACCTGTTGCTGAGCCTCGCTGTGTGGGATGCAGGGTGTAAGTTATGTTATCTGTTGCTGGGCCTCGCTGTGTGGGATGCAGGGTGTAAGTTATGTTATCTGTTGCTGGGCCTCGCTGTGTGGGATGCATGGTGTAAGTTATGTTACCTGTTGCTGGGCCTCGCTGTGTGGGACGCAGGGTGTAAGTTATGTTATCTGTTGCTGGGCCTCGCTGTGTGGGACGCAGGGTATAAGTTATGTTATCTGTTGCTGGGCCTCGCTGTGTGGGACGCAGGGTGTAAGTTATGTTACCTGTTGCTGGGCCTCGCTGTGTGGGATGCAGGGTGTAAGTTATGTTACCTGTTGCTGGGCCTCGCTGTGTGGGACGCAGGGTGTAAGTTATGTTACCTGTTGCTGGGCCTCGCTGTGTGGGATGCAGGGTGTAAGTTGTGTTATCTGTTGCTGGGCCTCGCTGTGTGGGATGCAGGGTGTAAGTTATGTTATCTGTTGCTGGGCCTCGCTGTGTGGGATGCAGGGTGTAAGTTATGTTACCTGTTGCTGGGCCTCGCTGTGTGGGATGCAGGGTGTAAGTTGTGTTATCTGTTGCTGGGCCTCGCTGTGTGGGATGCAGGGTGTAAGTTATGTTAGCTGTTGCTGGGCCTCGCTGTGTGGGATGCAGGGTGTAAGTTATGTTATCTGTTGCTGGGCCTCGCTGTGTGGGATGCAGGGTGTAAGTTATGTTACCTGTTGCTGGGCCTCGCTGTGTGGGATGCAGGGTGTAAGTTGTGTTATCTGTTGCTGGGCCTCGCTGTGTGGGATGCAGGGTGTAAGTTATGTTACCTGTTGCTGGGCCTCGCTGTGTGGGATGCAGGGTGTAAGTTATGTTAGCTGTTGCTGGGCCTCGCTGTGTGGGATGCAGGGTGTAAGTTATGTTACCTGTTGCTGGGCCTCGCTGTGTGGGATACAGAGTGTAAGTTATGTTACCTGTTGCTGGGCCTCGCTGTGTGGGATGCAGGGTGTAAGTTATGTTACCTGTTGCTGGGCCTCGCTGTGTGGGACGCAGGGTGTAAGTTATGTTACCTGTTGCTGGGCCTCGCTGTGTGGGACGCAGGGTGTAAGTTGTGTTATCTGTTGCTGGGCCTCGCTGTGTGGGATGCAGGGTGTAAGTTATGTTACCTGTTGCTGGGCCTAGCTGTGTGGGACGCAGGGTGTAAGTTATGTTACCTGTTGCTGGGCCTCGCTGTGTGGGACGCAGGGTGTAAGTTATGTTATCTGTTGCTGGGCCTCGCAGTGTGGGATGCAGGGTGTAAGTTATGTTATCTGTTGCTGGGCCTCGCTGTGTGGGACGCAGGGTGTAAGTTATGTTACCTGTTGCTGGGCCTCGCTGTGTGGGATGCAGGGTGTAAGTTATGTTACCTGTTGCTGGGCCTCGCTGTGTGGGACGCAGGGTGTAAGTTGTGTTATCTGTTGCTGGGCCTCGCTGTGTGGGATGCAGGGTGTAAGTTATGTTATCTGTTGCTGGGCCTCGCTGTGTGGGACGCAGGGTGTAAGTTATGTTACCTGTTGCTGGGCCTCGCTGTGTGGGACGCAGGGTGTAAGTTATGTTACCTGTTGCTGGGCCTCGCTGTGTGGGATGCAGGGTGTAAGTTATGTTACCTGTTGCTGGGCCTCGCTGTGTGGGATGCAGGGTGTAAGTTATGTTATCTGTTGCTGGGCCTCGCTGTGTGGGATGCAGGGTGTAAGTTGTGTTATCTGTTGCTGGGCCTCGCTGTGTGGGATGCAGGGTGTAAGTTGTGTTACCTGTTGCTGGGCCTCGCTGTGTGGGACGCAGGGTGTAAGTTATGTTACCTGTTGCTGGGCCTCGCTGTGTGGGATGCAGGGTGTAAGTTATGTTATCTGTTGCTGGGCCTCGCTGTGTGGGATGCAGGGTGTAAGTTATGTTATATGTTGCTGGGCCTCGCTGTGTGGGATGCAGGGTGTAAGTTATGTTACCTGTTGCTGGGCCTCGCTGTGTGGGATGCAGGGTGTAAGTTATGTTACCTGTTGCTGGGCCTCGCTGTGTGGGATGCAGGGTGTAAGTTATGTTATCTGTTGCTGGGCCTCGCTGTGTGGGACGCAGGGTGTAAGTTATGTTACCTGTTGCTGGGCCTCGCTGTGTGGGATGCAGGGTGTAAGTTATGTTACCTGTTGCTGGGCCTCGCTGTGTGGGATGCAGGGTGTAAGTTATGTTATCTGTTGCTGGGCCTCGCTGTGTGGGATGCAGGGTGTAAGTTATGTTACCTGTTGCTGGGCCTCGCTGTGTGGGATGCAGGGTGTAAGTTATGTTATCTGTTGCTGGGTCTCGCTGTGTGGGATGCAGGGTGTAAGTTATGTTACCTGTTGCTGGGCCTCGCTGTGTGGGACGCATGGTGTAAGTTATGTTATCTGTTGCTGGGCCTCGCTGTGTGGGACGCAGGGTGTAAGTTATGTTATCTGTTGCTGGGCCTCGCTGTGTGGGATGCAGGGTGTAAGTTATGTTACCTGTTGCTGAGCCTCGCTGTGTGGGATGCAGGGTGTAAGTTATGTTACCTGTTGCTGGGCCTCGCTGTGTGGGATGCAGGGTGTAAGTTATGTTACCTGTTGCTGGGCCTAGCTGTGTGGGATGCAGGGTGTAAGTTATGTTACCTGTTGCTGGGCCTCGCTGTGTGGGATGCAGGGTGTAAGTTATGTTACCTGTTGCTGGGCCTAGCTGTGTGGGATGCAGGGTGTAAGTTATGTTACCTGTTGCTGGGCCTAGCTGTGTGGGATGCAGGGTGTAAGTTATGTTACCTGTTGCTGGGCCTCGCTGTGTGGGATGCAGGGTGTAAGTTATGTTACCTGTTGCTGGGCCTAGCTGTGTGGGATGCAGGGTGTAAGTTATGTTACCTGTTGCTGGGCCTCGCTGTGTGGGACGCAGGGTGTAAGTTATGTTACCTGTTGCTGGGCCTCGCTGTGTGGGATGCAGGGTGTAAGTTATGTTACCTGTTGCTGGGCCTAGCTGTGTGGG
The DNA here is from genome assembly GCF_040206685.1 of Ascaphus truei. Classification (NCBI taxonomy): domain Eukaryota; kingdom Metazoa; phylum Chordata; class Amphibia; order Anura; family Ascaphidae; genus Ascaphus; species Ascaphus truei. Next base: position 152,252 of record NW_027457019.1, on the reverse strand, counting down.
ATGCAGGGTGTAAGTTATGTTACCTGTTGCTGGGCCTCGCTGTGTGGGACGCAGGGTGTACGTTATGTTATCTGTTGCTGGGCCTCGCTGTGTGGGACGCAGGGTGTAAGTTATGTTACCTGTTGCTGGGCCTCGCTGTGTGGGACGCAGGGTGTAAGTTATGTTATCTGTTGCTGGGCCTAGCTGTGTGGGATGCAGGGTGTAAGTTATGTTATCTGTTGCTGGGCCTCGCTGTGTGGGATGCAGGGTGTAAGTTATGTTATCTGTTGCTGGGCCTCGCTGTGTGGGACGCAGGGTGTAAGTTATGTTATCTGTTGCTGGGCCTCGCTGTGTGGGACGCAGGGTGTAAGTTATGTTACCTGTTGCTGGGCCTCGCTGTGTGGGATGCAGGGTGTAAGTTGTGTTATCTGTTGCTGGGCCTCGCTGTGTGGGATGCAGGGTGTAAGTTGTGTTATCTGTTGCTGGGCCTCGCTGTGTGGGACGCAGGGTGTAAGTTATGTTACCTGTTGCTGGGCCTCGCTGTGTGGGATGCAGGGTGTAAGTTATGTTATCTGTTGCTGGGCCTCGCTGTGTGGGATGCAGGGTGTAAGTTATGTTACCTGTTGCTGGGCCTCGCTGTGTGGGATGCAGGGTGTAAGTTATGTTATCTGTTGCTGTGCCTCGCTGTGTGGGATACATGGTGTAAGTTATGTTACCTGTTGCTGGGCCTCGCTGTGTGGGACGCAGGGTGTAAGTTATGTTACCTGTTGCTGGGCCTCGCTGTGTGGGATACATGGTGTAAGTTATGTTATCTGTTGCTGGGCCTCGCTGTGTGGGACGCAGGGTGTAAGTTATGTTACCTGTTGCTGGGCCTCGCTGTGTGGGATGCAGGGTGTAAGTTATGTTATCTGTTGCTGGGCCTCGCTGTGTGGGACGCAGGGTGTAAGTTATGTTACCTGTTGCTGGGCCTCGCTGTGTGGGACGCAGGGTGTAAGTTATGTTATCTGTTGCTGGGCCTCGCTGTGTGGGACGCAGGGTGTAAGTTATGTTACCTGTTGCTGGGCCTCGCTGTGTGGGATACATGGTGTATGTTATGTTATCTGTTGCTGGGCCTAGCTGTGTGGGATGCAGGGTGTAAGTTATGTTACCTGTTGCTGGGCCTCGCTGTGTGGGATGCAGGGTGTAAGTTATGTTATCTGTTGCTGGGCCTCGCTGTGTGGGATGCAGGGTGTAAGTTATGTTATCTGTTGCTGGGCCTCGCTGTGTGGGATGCATGGTGTAAGTTATGTTATCTGTTGCTGGGCCTCGCTGTGTGGGATGCAGGGTGTAAGTTATGTTACCTGTTGCTGGGCCTCGCTGTGTGGGATGCAGGGTGTAAGTTATGTTACCTGTTGCTGGGCCTCGCTGTGTGGGATGCAGGGTGTAAGTTATGTTACCTGTTGCTGGGCCTCGCTGTGTGGGACGCAGGGTGTAAGTTATGTTACCTGTTGCTGGGCCTGTGTGGGATGCAGGGTGTAAGTTATGTTACCTGTTGCTGGGCCTCGCTGTGTGGGATGCAGGGTGTAAGTTATGTTACCTGTTGCTGGGCCTCGCTGTGTGGGATGCAGGGTGTAAGTTATGTTACCTGTTGCTGGGCCTCGCTGTGTGGGATGCAGGGTGTAAGTTATGTTACCTGTTGCTGGGCCTCGCTGTGTGGGATACAGAGTGTAAGTTATGTTATCTGTTGCTGGGCCTCGCTGTGTGGGATGCAGGGTGTAAGTTATGTTATCTGTTGCTGGGCCTCGCTGTGTGGGACGCAGGGTGTAAGTTATGTTATCTGTTGCTGGGCCTCGCTGTGTGGGATGCAGGGTGTAAGTTATGTTACCTGTTGCTGGGCCTCGCTGTGTGGGATGCAGGGTGTAAGTTGTGTTATCTGTTACTGGGCCTCGCTGTGTGGGATGCAGGGTGTAAGTTATGTTACCTGTTGCTGGGCCTCGCTGTGTGGGATGCAGGGTGTAAGTTATGTTACCTGTTGCTGGGCCTCGCTGTGTGGGACGCAGGGTGTAAGTTATGTTACCTGTTGCTGGGCCTCGCTGTGTGGGATGCAGGGTGTAAGTTATGTTACCTGTTGCTGGGCCTCGCTGTGTGGGACGCAGGGTGTAAGTTATGTTATCTGTTGCTGGGCCTCGCTGTGTGGGATGCAGGGTGTAAGTTATGTTACCTGTTTCTGGGCCTCGCTGTGTGGGATGCAGGGTGTAAGTTATGTTATCTGTTGCTGGGCCTCGCTGTGTGGGATGCAGGGTGTAAGTTATGTTACCTGTTGCTGGGCCTCGCTGTGTGGGATGCAGGGTGTAAGTTGTGTTATCTGTTGCTGGGCCTCGCTGTGTGGGATGCAGGGTGTAAGTTATGTTATCTGTTGCTGGGCCTCGCTGTGTGGGATGCAGGGTGTAAGTTATGTTACCTGTTGCTGGGCCTCGCTGTGTGGGATGCAGGGTGTAAGTTATGTTATCTGTTGCTGGGCCTCGCTGTGTGGGATGCAGGGTGTAAGTTATGTTACCTGTTGCTGGGCCTCGCTGTGTGGGATGCAGGGTGTAAGTTATGTTACCTGTTGCTGGGCCTCGCTGTGTGGGATGCAGGGAGTAAGTTATGTTACCTGTTGCTGGGCCTAGCTGTGTGGGATGCAGGGTGTAAGTTGTGTTATCTGTTGCTGGGCCTCGCTGTGTGGGACGCAGGGTGTAAGTTATGTTATCTGTTGCTGGGCCTCGCTGTGTGGGATGCAGGGTGTAAGTTGTGTTACCTGTTGCTGGGCCTCGCTGTGTGGGATGCAGGGTGTAAGTTATGTTACCTGTTGCTGGGCCTCGCTGTGTGGGATGCATGGTGTAAGTTATGTTATCTGTTGCTGGGCCTCGCTGTGTGGGATGCAGGGTGTAAGTTATGTTATCTGTTGCTGGGCCTCGCTGTGTGGGATGCAGGGTGTAAGTTATGTTATCTGTTGCTGGGCCTAGCTGTGTGGGATGCAGGGTGTAAGTTATGTTATCTGTTGCTGGGCCTCGCTGTGTGGGATGCAGGGTGTAAGTTATGTTATCTGTTGCTGGGCCTCGCTGTGTGGGATGCATGGTGTAAGTTGTGTTATCTGTTGCTGGGCCTCGCTGTGTGGGACGCAGGGTGTAAGTTATGTTACCTGTTGCTGGGCCTCGCTGTGTGGGATGCAGGGTGTAAGTTATGTTACCTGTTGCTGGGCCTCGCTGTGTGGGATGCAGGGTGTAAGTTATGTTAGCTGTTGCTGGGCCTCGCTGTGTGGGATGCAGGGTGTAAGTTATGTTACCTGTTGCTGGGCCTCGCTGTGTGGGATGCAGGGTGTAAGTTGTGTTACCTGTTGCTGGGCCTCGCTGTGTGGGATGCATGGTGTAAGTTATGTTATCTGTTGCTGGGCCTCGCTGTGTGGGATGCAGGGTGTAAGTTATGTTATCTGTTGCTGGGCCTCGCTGTGTGGGACGCAGGGTGTAAGTTATGTTACCTGTTGCTGGGCCTCGCTGTGTGGGACGCAGGGTGTAAGTTGTGTTACCTGTTGCTGGGCCTCGCTGTGTGGGATGCATGGTGTAAGTTATGTTATCTGTTGCTGGGCCTCGCTGTGTGGGATGCAGGGTGTAAGTTATGTTACCTGTTGCTGGGCCTCGCTGTGTGGGATGCAGGGTGTAAGTTATGTTACCTGTTGCTGGGCCTCGCTGTGTGGGATGCAGGGTGTAAGTTATGTTACCTGTTGCTGGGCCTCGCTGTGTGGGACGCAGGGTGTAAGTTATGTTACCTGTTGCTGGGCCTCGCTGTGTGGGATGCAGGGTGTAAGTTATGTTATCTGTTGCTGGGCCTCGCTGTGTGGGATGCATGGTGTAAGTTATGTTATCTGTTGCTGGGCCTCGCTGTGTGGGATGCAGGGTGTAAGTTATGTTACCTGTTGCTGGGCCTCGCTGTGTGGGATGCAGGGTGTAAGTTATGTTATCTGTTGCTGGGCCTCGCTGTGTGGGACGCAGGGTGTAAGTTATGTTACCTGTTGCTGGGCCTCGCTGTGTGGGATGCAGGGTGTAAGTTATGTTATCTGTTGCTGGGCCTCGCTGTGTGGGATGCAGGGTGTAAGTTATGTTAGCTGTTGCTGGGCCTCGCTGTGTGGGATGCATGGTGTAAGTTATGTTACCTGTTGCTGGGCCTCGCTGTGTGGGATGCAGGGTGTAAGTTATGTTACCTGTTGCTGGGCCTAGCTGTGTGGGATGCAGGGTGTAAGTTATGTTATCTGTTGCTGGGCCTTGCTGTGTGGGATGCAGGGTGTAAGTTATGTTACCTGTTGCTGGGCCTCGCTGTGTGGGATGCAGGGTGTAAGTTATGTTATCTGTTGCTGGGCCTCGCTGTGTGGGACGCAGGGTGTAAGTTATGTTATCTGTTGCTGGGCCTCGCTGTGTGGGATGCAGGGTGTAAGTTATGTTACCTGTTGCTGGGCCTAGCTGTGTGGGATGCAGGGTGTAAGTTATGTTACCTGTTGCTGGGCCTCGCTGTGTGGGATGCAGGGTGTAAGTTATGTTACCTGTTGCTGGGCCTAGCTGTGTGGGATGCAGGGTGTAAGTTATGTTACCTGTTGCTGGGCCTCGCTGTGTGGGATGAAGGGTGTAAGTTATGTTACCTGTTGCTGGGCCTCGCTGTGTGGGATGCAGGGTGTAAGTTATGTTATCTGTTGCTGGGCCTCGCTGTGTGGGATGCAGGGTGTAAGTTATGTTACCTGTTGCTGGGCCTCGCTGTGTGGGATGCAGGGTGTAAGTTATGTTACCTGTTGCTGGGCCTCGCTGTGTGGGACGCAGGGTGTAAGTTATGTTATCTGTTGCTGGGCCTCGCTGTGTGGGACGCAGGGTGTAAGTTATGTTATCTGTTGCTGGGCCTCGCTGTGTGGGATGCAGGGTGTAAGTTATGTTATCTGTTGCTGGGCCTCGCTGTGTGGGATGCAGGGTGTAAGTTATGTTACCTGTTGCTGGGCCTCGCTGTGTGGGATGCAGGGTGTAAGTTATGTTACCTGTTGCTGGGCCTCGCTGTGTGGGACGCAGGGTGTAAGTTATGTTATCTGTTGCTGGGCCTCGCTGTGTGCGATGCAGGGTGTAAGTTGTGTTACCTGTTGCTGGGCCTCGCTGTGTGGGATGCAGGGTGTAAGTTATGTTATCTGTTGCTGGGCCTCGCTGTGTGGGATGCAGGGTGTAAGTTGTGTTACCTGTTACTGGGCCTCGCTGTGTGGGATGCAGGGTGTAAGTTATGTTACCTGTTGCTGGGCCTCGCTGTGTGGGATGCAGGGTGTAAGTTATGTTACCTGTTGCTGGGCCTCGCTGTGTGGGATGCAGGGTGTAAGTTATGTTATCTGTTGCTGGGCCTCGCTGTGTGGGATGCAGGGTGTAAGTTATGTTATCTGTTGCTGGGCCTCGCTGTGTGGGATGCAGGGTGTAAGTTATGTTATCTGTTGCTGGGCCTCGCTGTGTGGGATGCAGGGTGTAAGTTATGTTATCTGTTGCTGGGCCTCGCTGTGTGGGATGCAGGGTGTAAGTTATGTTACCTGTTGCTGGGCCTCGCTGTGTGGGATGCAGGGTGTAAGTTATGTTATCTGTTGCTGGGCCTAGCTGTGTGGGATGCAGGGTGTAAGTTATGTTACCTGTTGCTGGGCCTCGCTGTGTGGGATGCAGGGTGTAAGTTATGTTATCTGTTGCTGGGCCTCGCTGTGTGGGATGCAGGGTGTAAGTTATGTTATCTGTTGCTGGGCCTCGCTGTGTGGGATGCATGGTGTAAGTTATGTTATCTGTTGCTGGGCCTCGCTGTGTGGGATGCAGGGTGTAAGTTATGTTACCTGTTGCTGGGCCTCGCTGTGTGGGATGCAGGGTGTAAGTTATGTTACCTGTTGCTGGGCCTCGCTGTGTGGGATGCAGGGTGTAAGTTATGTTACCTGTTGCTGGGCCTCGCTGTGTGGGACGCAGGGTGTAAGTTATGTTACCTGTTGCTGGGCCTGTGTGGGATGCAGGGTGTAAGTTATGTTACCTGTTGCTGGGCCTCGCTGTGTGGGATGCAGGGTGTAAGTTATGTTACCTGTTGCTGGGCCTCGCTGTGTGGGATGCAGGGTGTAAGTTATGTTACCTGTTGCTGGGCCTCGCTGTGTGGGATGCAGGGTGTAAGTTATGTTACCTGTTGCTGGGCCTCGCTGTGTGGGATACAGAGTGTAAGTTATGTTATCTGTTGCTGGGCCTCGCTGTGTGGGATGCAGGGTGTAAGTTATGTTATCTGTTGCTGGGCCTCGCTGTGTGGGACGCAGGGTGTAAGTTATGTTATCTGTTGCTGGGCCTCGCTGTGTGGGATGCAGGGTGTAAGTTATGTTACCTGTTGCTGGGCCTCGCTGTGTGGGATGCAGGGTGTAAGTTGTGTTATCTGTTACTGGGCCTCGCTGTGTGGGATGCAGGGTGTAAGTTATGTTACCTGTTGCTGGGCCTCGCTGTGTGGGATGCAGGGTGTAAGTTATGTTATCTGTTGCTGGGCCTCGCTGTGTGGGATGCAGGGTGTAAGTTATGTTACCTGTTGCTGGGCCTCGCTGTGTGGGATGCAGGGTGTAAGTTATGTTACCTGTTGCTGGGCCTCGCTGTGTGGGACGCAGGGTGTAAGTTATGTTATCTGTTGCTGGGCCTCGCTGTGTGCGATGCAGGGTGTAAGTTGTGTTACCTGTTGCTGGGCCTCGCTGTGTGGGATGCAGGGTGTAAGTTATGTTATCTGTTGCTGGGCCTCGCTGTGTGGGACGCAGGGTGTAAGTTATGTTACCTGTTGCTGGGCCTCGCTGTGTGGGATGCAGGGTGTAAGTTATGTTATCTGTTGCTGGGCCTCGCTGTGTGGGACGCAGGGTGTAAGTTATGTTATCTGTTGCTGGGCCTCGCTGTGTGGGACGCAGGGTGTAAGTTATGTTACCTGTTGCTGGGCCTTGCTGTGTGGGATGCAGGGTGTAAGTTATGTTATCTGTTGCTGGGCCTCGCTGTGTGGGATGCATGGTGTAAGTTATGTTACCTGTTGCTGGGCCTCGCTGTGTGGGATGCAGGGTGTAAGTTATGTTATCTGTTGCTGGGCCTCGCTGTGTGGGACGCAGGGTGTAAGTTATGTTATCTGTTGCTGGGCCTCGCTGTGTGGGACGCAGGGTGTAAGTTATGTTACCTGTTGCTGGGCCTCGCTGTGTGGGACGCAGGGTGTAAGTTATGTTATCTGTTGCTGTGCCTCGCTGTGTGGGATGCAGGGTGTAAGTTATGTTACCTGTTGCTGGGCCTCGCTGTGTGGGATGCAGGGTGTAAGTTATGTTATCTGTTGCTGGGCCTAGCTGTGTGGGATGCAGGGTGTAAGTTATGTTACCTGTTGCTGAGCCTCGCTGTGTGGGATGCAGGGTGTAAGTTATGTTACCTGTTGCTGGGCCTCGCTGTGTGGGACGCAGGGTATAAGTTATGTTATCTGTTGCTGGGCCTCGCTGTGTGGGATGCAGGGTGTAAGTTATGTTATCTGTTGCTGGGCCTCGCTGTGTGGGATGCAGGGTGTAAGTTATGTTACCTGTTGCTGGGCCTCGCTGTGTGGGACGCAGGGTATAAGTTATGTTATCTGTTGCTGGGCCTCGCTGTGTGGGATGCAGGGTGTAAGTTGTGTTATCTGTTGCTGGGCCTCGCTGTGTGGGATGCAGGGTGTAAGTTATGTTACCTGTTGCTGGGCCTAGCTGTGTGGGATGCAGGGTGTAAGTTATGTTACCTGTTGCTGGGCCTCGCTGTGTGGGATGCAGGGTGTAAGTTATGTTACCTGTTGCTGGGCCTCGCTGTGTGGGATGCAGGGTGTAAGTTATGTTACCTGTTGCTGGGCCTCGCTGTGTGGGATGCAGGGTGTAAGTTATGTTATCTGTTGCTGGGCCTCGCTGTGTGGGATGCAGGGTGTAAGTTATGTTATCTGTTGCTGGGCCTCGCTGTGTGGGATGCAGGGTGTAAGTTATGTTACCTGTTGCTGGGCCTCGCTGTGTGGGATGCAGGGTGTAAGTTATGTTACCTGTTGCTGGGCCTAGCTGTGTGGGATGCATGGTGTAAGTTATGTTATCTGTTGCTGGGCCTCGCTGTGTGGGATGCAGGGTGTAAGTTATGTTATCTGTTGCTGGGCCTCGCTGTGTGGGATGCAGGGTGTAAGTTGTGTTATCTGTTGCTGGGCCTAGCTGTGTGGGATGCATGGTGTAAGTTATGTTAGCTGTTGCTGAGCCTCGCTGTGTGGGATGCAGGGTGTAAGTTATGTTACCTGTTGCTGGGCCTGTGTGGGATGCAGGGTGTAAGTTATGTTATCTGTTGCTGGGCCTCGCTGTGTGGGATGCAGGGTGTAAGTTATGTTACCTGTTGCTGGGCCTGTGTGGGATGCAGGGTGTAAGTTATGTTATCTGTTGCTGGGCCTCGCTGTGTGGGATGCAGGGTGTAAGTTATGTTATCTGTTGCTGGGCCTCGCTGTGTGTGATGCAGGGTGTAAGTTATGTTACCTGTTGCTGGGCCTCGCTGTGTGGGACGCAGGGTGTAAGTTATGTTACCTGTTGCTGGGCCTCGCTGTGTGGGATGCAGGGTGTAAGTTATGTTATCTGTTGCTGGGCCTGTGTGGGACGCAGGGTGTAAGTTATGTTATCTGTTGCTGGGCCTCGCTGTGTGGGATGCAGGGTGTAAGTTATGTTATCTGTTGCTGGGCCTCGCTGTGTGGGATGCAGTGTGTAAGTTATGTTATCTGTTGCTGGGCCTCGCTGTGTGGAACGCAGGGTGTAAGTTATGTTACCTGTTGCTGGGCCTCGCTGTGTGGGATGCAGGGTGTAAGTTATGTTACCTGTTGCTGGGCCTCGCTGTGTGGGACGCAGGGTGTAAGTTATGTTACCTGTTGCTGGGCCTCGCTGTGTGGGATGCAGGGTGTAAGTTATGTTATCTGTTGCTGGGCCTCGCTGTGTGGGATGCAGGGTGTAAGTTATGTTATCTGTTGCTGGGCCTCGCTGTGTGGGATGCAGGGTGTAAGTTATGTTATCTGTTGCTGGGCCTCGCTGTGTGGGACGCAGGGTGTAAGTTATGTTACCTGTTGCTGGGCCTCGCTGTGTGGGACGCAGGGTGTAAGTTATGTTACCTGTTGCTGGGCCTCGCTGTGTGGGATGCAGGGTGTAAGTTATGTTATCTGTTGCTGGGCCTCGCTGTGTGGGACGCAGGGTGTAAGTTATGTTATCTGTTGCTGGGCCTCGCTGTGTGGGACGCAGAGTGTAAGTTATGTTATCTGTTGCTGGGCCTCGCTGTGTGGGGCGCAGGGTGTAAGTTATGTTACCTGTTGCTGGGCCTCGCTGTGTGGGATGCAGGGTGTAAGTTATGTTATCTGTTGCTGGGCCTCGCTGTGTGGGACGCAGGGTGTAAGTTATGTTATCTGTTGCTGGGCCTCGCTGTGTGGGACGCAGGGTGTAAGTTATGTTACCTGTTGCTGGGCCTTGCTGTGTGGGATGCAGGGTGTAAGTTATGTTATCTGTTGCTGGGCCTCGCTGTGTGGGATGCATGGTGTAAGTTATGTTACCTGTTGCTGGGCCTCGCTGTGTGGGATGCAGGGTGTAAGTTATGTTATCTGTTGCTGGGCCTCGCTGTGTGGGACGCAGGGTGTAAGTTATGTTATCTGTTGCTGGGCCTCGCTGTGTGGGACGCAGGGTGTAAGTTATGTTACCTGTTGCTGGGCCTCGCTGTGTGGGACGCAGGGTGTAAGTTATGTTATCTGTTGCTGTGCCTCGCTGTGTGGGATGCAGGGTGTAAGTTATGTTACCTGTTGCTGGGCCTCGCTGTGTGGGATGCAGGGTGTAAGTTATGTTATCTGTTGCTGGGCCTAGCTGTGTGGGATGCAGGGTGTAAGTTATGTTACCTGTTGCTGAGCCTCGCTGTGTGGGATGCAGGGTGTAAGTTATGTTACCTGTTGCTGGGCCTCGCTGTGTGGGACGCAGGGTATAAGTTATGTTATCTGTTGCTGGGCCTCGCTGTGTGGGATGCAGGGTGTAAGTTATGTTATCTGTTGCTGGGCCTCGCTGTGTGGGATGCAGGGTGTAAGTTATGTTACCTGTTGCTGGGCCTCGCTGTGTGGGACGCAGGGTATAAGTTATGTTATCTGTTGCTGGGCCTCGCTGTGTGGGATGCAGGGTGTAAGTTGTGTTATCTGTTGCTGGGCCTCGCTGTGTGGGATGCAGGGTGTAAGTTATGTTACCTGTTGCTGGGCCTAGCTGTGTGGGATGCAGGGTGTAAGTTATGTTACCTGTTGCTGGGCCTCGCTGTGTGGGATGCAGGGTGTAAGTTATGTTACCTGTTGCTGGGCCTCGCTGTGTGGGATGCAGGGTGTAAGTTATGTTACCTGTTGCTGGGCCTCGCTGTGTGGGATGCAGGGTGTAAGTTATGTTATCTGTTGCTGGGCCTCGCTGTGTGGGATGCAGGGTGTAAGTTATGTTATCTGTTGCTGGGCCTCGCTGTGTGGGATGCAGGGTGTAAGTTATGTTACCTGTTGCTGGGCCTCGCTGTGTGGGATGCAGGGTGTAAGTTATGTTACCTGTTGCTGGGCCTAGCTGTGTGGGATGCATGGTGTAAGTTATGTTATCTGTTGCTGGGCCTCGCTGTGTGGGATGCAGGGTGTAAGTTATGTTATCTGTTGCTGGGCCTCGCTGTGTGGGATGCAGGGTGTAAGTTGTGTTATCTGTTGCTGGGCCTAGCTGTGTGGGATGCATGGTGTAAGTTATGTTAGCTGTTGCTGAGCCTCGCTGTGTGGGATGCAGGGTGTAAGTTATGTTACCTGTTGCTGGGCCTGTGTGGGATGCAGGGTGTAAGTTATGTTATCTGTTGCTGGGCCTCGCTGTGTGGGATGCAGGGTGTAAGTTATGTTACCTGTTGCTGGGCCTGTGTGGGATGCAGGGTGTAAGTTATGTTATCTGTTGCTGGGCCTCGCTGTGTGGGATGCAGGGTGTAAGTTATGTTATCTGTTGCTGGGCCTCGCTGTGTGTGATGCAGGGTGTAAGTTATGTTACCTGTTGCTGGGCCTCGCTGTGTGGGACGCAGGGTGTAAGTTATGTTACCTGTTGCTGGGCCTCGCTGTGTGGGATGCAGGGTGTAAGTTATGTTATCTGTTGCTGGGCCTCGCTGTGTGGGATGCAGGGTGTAAGTTATGTTATCTGTTGCTGGGCCTCGCTGTGTGGGATGCAGGGTGTAAGTTGTGTTATCTGTTGCTGGGCCTCGCTGTGTGGGATGCAGGGTGTAAGTTATGTTATCTGTTGCTGGGCCTCGCTGTGTGGGATGCAGGGTGTAAGTTATGTTATCTGTTGCTGGGCCTCGCTGTGTGGGATGCAGGGTGTAAGTTATGTTATCTGTTGCTGGGCCTCGCTGTGTGGGACGCAGGGTGTAAGTTATGTTATCTGTTGCTGGGCCTCGCTGTGTGGGATGCAGGGTGTAAGTTATGTTATCTGTTGCTGGGCCTCGCTGTGTGGGATGCAGGGTGTAAGTTATGTTATCTGTTGCTGGGCCTCGCTGTGTGGGATGCAGGGTGTAAGTTATGTTACCTGTTGCTGGGCCTCGCTGTGTGGGATGCAGGGTGTAAGTTATGTTACCTGTTGCTGGGCCTCGCTGTGTGGGATGCAGGGTGTAAGTTATGTTATCTGTTGCTGGGCCTCGCTGTGTGGGATGCAGGGTGTAAGTTATGTTATCTGTTGCTGAGCCTAGCTGTGTGGGATGCATGGTGTAAGTTATGTTATCTGTTGCTGGGCCTAGCTGTGTGGGACGCAGGGTGTAAGTTATGTTACCTGTTGCTGGGCCTCGCTGTGTGGGATGCAGGGTGTAAGTTATGTTACCTGTTGCTGGGCCTCGCTGTGTGGGACGCAGGGTGTAAGTTATGTTATCTGTTGCTGGGCCTCGCTGTGTGGGATGCAGGGTGTAAGTTATGTTATCTGTTGCTGGGCCTCGCTGTGTGGGATGCATGGTGTAAGTTATGTTATCTGTTGCTGGGCCTCGCTGTGTGGGATGCATGGTGTAAGTTATGTTATCTGTTGCTGGGCCTCGCTGTGTGGGACGCAGGGTGTAAGTTATGTTACCTGTTGCTGGGCCTCGCTGTGTGGGATGCAGGGTGTAAGTTATGTTATCTGTTGCTGGGCCTCGCTGTGTGGGATGCAGGGTGTAAGTTATGTTATCTGTTGCTGGGCCTCGCTGTGTGGGATACATGGTGTAAGTTATGTTATCTGTTGCTGGGCCTCGCTGTGTGGGACGCAGGGTGTAAGTTATGTTATCTGTTGCTGGGCCTCGCTGTGTGGGACGCAGGGTGTAAGTTATGTTACCTGTTGCTGGGCCTCGCTGTGTGGGACGCAGGGTGTAAGTTATGTTATCTGTTGCTGTGCCTCGCTGTGTGGGATGCAGGGTGTAAGTTATGTTACCTGTTGCTGGGCCTCGCTGTGTGGGATGCAGGGTGTAAGTTATGTTATCTGTTGCTGGGCCTAGCTGTGTGGGATGCAGGGTGTAAGTTATGTTACCTGTTGCTGAGCCTCGCTGTGTGGGATGCAGGGTGTAAGTTATGTTACCTGTTGCTGGGCCTCGCTGTGTGGGACGCAGGGTGTAAGTTATGTTACCTGTTGCTGGGCCTCGCTGTGTGGGATGCAGGGTGTAAGTTATGTTACCTGTTGCTGGGCCTCGCTGTGTGGGATGCAGGGTGTAAGTTATGTTATCTGTTGCTGGGCCTCGCTGTGTGGGATGCAGGGTGTAAGTTATGTTACCTGTTGCTGGGCCTCGCTGTGTGGGACGCAGGGTATAAGTTATGTTATCTGTTGCTGGGCCTCGCTGTGTGGGATGCAGGGTGTAAGTTATGTTATCTGTTGCTGGGCCTCGCTGTGTGGGATGCAGGGTGTAAGTTATGTTACCTGTTGCTGGGCCTCGCTGTGTGGGACGCAGGGTATAAGTTATGTTATCTGTTGCTGGGCCTCGCTGTGTGGGATGCAGGGTGTAAGTTGTGTTATCTGTTGCTGGGCCTCGCTGTGTGGGATGCAGGGTGTAAGTTATGTTACCTGTTGCTGGGCCTAGCTGTGTGGGATGCAGGGTGTAAGTTATGTTACCTGTTGCTGGGCCTCGCTGTGTGGGATGCAGGGTGTAAGTTATGTTACCTGTTGCTGGGCCTCGCTGTGTGGGATGCAGGGTGTAAGTTATGTTACCTGTTGCTGGGCCTCGCTGTGTGGGATGCAGGGTGTAAGTTATGTTATCTGTTGCTGGGCCTCGCTGTGTGGGATGCAGGGTGTAAGTTATGTTACCTGTTGCTGGGCCTCGCTGTGTGGGATGCAGGGTGTAAGTTATGTTATCTGTTGCTGGGCCTCGCTGTGTGGGATGCAGGGTGTAAGTTATGTTATCTGTTGCTGGGCCTCGCTGTGTGGGATGCAGGGTGTAAGTTATGTTACCTGTTGCTGGGCCTCGCTGTGTGGGATGCAGGGTGTAAGTTATGTTACCTGTTGCTGGGCCTAGCTGTGTGGGATGCATGGTGTAAGTTATGTTATCTGTTGCTGGGCCTCGCTGTGTGGGATGCAGGGTGTAAGTTATGTTATCTGTTGCTGGGCCTCGCTGTGTGGGATGCAGGGTGTAAGTTGTGTTATCTGTTGCTGGGCCTAGCTGTGTGGGATGCATGGTGTAAGTTATGTTAGCTGTTGCTGAGCCTCGCTGTGTGGGATGCAGGGTGTAAGTTATGTTACCTGTTGCTGGGCCTGTGTGGGATGCAGGGTGTAAGTTATGTTATCTGTTGCTGGGCCTCGCTGTGTGGGATGCAGGGTGTAAGTTATGTTACCTGTTGCTGGGCCTGTGTGGGATGCAGGGTGTAAGTTATGTTATCTGTTGCTGGGCCTCGCTGTGTGGGATGCAGGGTGTAAGTTATGTTATCTGTTGCTGGGCCTCGCTGTGTGTGATGCAGGGTGTAAGTTATGTTACCTGTTGCTGGGCCTCGCTGTGTGGGACGCAGGGTGTAAGTTATGTTACCTGTTGCTGGGCCTCGCTGTGTGGGATGCAGGGTGTAAGTTATGTTATCTGTTGCTGGGCCTCGCTGTGTGGGACGCAGGGTGTAAGTTATGTTATCTGTTGCTGGGCCTCGCTGTGTGGGATGCAGGGTGTAAGTTATGTTATCTGTTGCTGGGCCTCGCTGTGTGGGATGCAGGGTGTAAGTTATGTTATCTGTTGCTGGGCCTCGCTGTGTGGGATGCAGGGTGTAAGTTATGTTACCTGTTGCTGGGCCTCGCTGTGTGGGACGCAGGGTGTAAGTTATGTTACCTGTTGCTGGGCCTCGCTGTGTGGGATGCAGGGTGTAAGTTATGTTATCTGTTGCTGGGCCTCGCTGTGTGGGATGCAGGGTGTAAGTTATGTTATCTGTTGCTGAGCCTCGCTGTGTGGGATGCAGGGTGTAAGTTATGTTACCTGTTGCTGGGCCTCGCTGTGTGGGATGCATGGTGTAAGTTATGTTATCTGTTGCTGGGCCTAGCTGTGTGGGACGCAGGGTGTAAGTTATGTTACCTGTTGCTGGGCCTCGCTGTGTGGGATGCAGGGTGTAAGTTATGTTACCTGTTGCTGGGCCTCGCTGTGTGGGACGCAGGGTGTAAGTTATGTTATCTGTTGCTGGGCCTCGCTGTGTGGGATGCAGGGTGTAAGTTATGTTATCTGTTGCTGGGCCTCGCTGTGTGGGATGCAGGGTGTAAGTTATGTTATCTGTTGCTGGGCCTAGCTGTGTGGGATGCACGGTGTAAGTTATGTTACCTGTTGCTGGGCCTAGCTGTGTGGGACGCAGGGTGTAAGTTATGTTATCTGTTGCTGGGCCTCGCTGTGTGGGATGCAGGGTGTAAGTTATGTTACCTGTTGCTGGGCCTCGCTGTGTGGGATGCATGGTGTAAGTTATATTATCTGTTGCTGGGCCTCGCTGTGTGGGACGCAGGGTGTAAGTTATGTTATCTGTTGCTGGGCCTCGCTGTGTGGGATGCAGGGTGTAAGTTATGTTACCTGTTGCTGGGCCTTGCTGTGTGGGATGCAGGGTGTAAGTTATGTTACCTGTTGCTGGGCCTCGCTGTGTGGGATGCAGGGTGTAAGTTATGTTATCTGTTGCTGGGCCTCGCTGTGTGGGACGCAGGGTGTAAGTTATGTTACCTGTTGCTGGGCCTCGCTGTGTGGGATGCAGGGTGTAAGTTGTGTTACCTGTTGCTGGGCCTCGCTGTGTGGGATGCAGGGTGTAAGTTATGTTATCTGTTGCTGGGCCTCGCTGTGTGGGATGCAGGGTGTAAGTTATGTTACCTGTTGCTGGGCCTCGCTGTGTGGGATACAGAGTGTAAGTTATGTTATCTGTTGCTGGGCCTCGCTGTGTGGGATGCAGGGTGTAAGTTATGTTACCTGTTGCTGGGCCTCGCTGTGTGGGATGCAGGGTGTAAGTTATGTTATCTGTTGCTGGGCCTCGCTGTGTGGGATGCAGGGTGTAAGTTATGTTACCTGTTGCTGGGCCTCGCTGTGTGGGACGCAGGGTGTAAGTTATGTTATCTGTTGCTGGGCCTCGCTGTGTGGGACGCAGGGTGTAAGTTATGTTATCTGTTGCTGGGCCTCGCTGTGTGGGATACATGGTGTAAGTTATGTTATCTGTTGCTGGGCCTCGCTGTGTGGGATGCAGGGTGTAAGTTATGTTACCTGTTGCTGGGCCTCGCTGTGTGGGATGCAGGGTGTAAGTTATGTTATCTGTTGCTGGGCCTCGCTGTGTGGGATGCAGGGTGTAAGTTATGTTACCTGTTGCTGGGCCTCGCTGTGTGGGATGCAGGGTATAAGTTATGTTATCTGTTGCTGGGCCTCGCTGTGTGGGATGCAGGGTGTAAGTTATGTTATCTGGTGCTGGGCCTCGCTGTGTGGGACGCAGGGTGTAAGTTATGTTACCTGTTGCTGGGCCTCGCTGTGTGGGATGCAGGGTGTAAGTTATGTTACCTGTTGCTGGGCCTCGCTGTGTGGGATGCAGGGTGTAAGTTATGTTACCTGTTGCTGGGCCTCGCTGTGTGGGATACATGGTGTAAGTTATGTTATCTGTTGCTGGGCCTCGCTGTGTGGGATGCAGGGTGTAAGTTATGTTATCTGTTGCTGGGCCTCGCTGTGTGGGATGCAGGGTATAAGTTATGTTATCTGTTGCTGGGCCTCGCTGTGTGGGATGCAGGGTGTAAGTTATGTTACCTGTTGCTGGGCCTCGCTGTGTGGGATGCAGGGTGTAAGTTATGTTACCTGTTGCTGGGCCTCGCTGTGTGGGATGCAGGGTGTAAGTTATGTTATCTGTTGCTGGGCCTCGCTGTGTGGGACGCAGGGTGTAAGTTATGTTATCTGTTGCTGGGCCTCGCTGTGTGGGATGCAGGGTGTAAGTTATGTTATCTGTTGCTGGGCCTCGCTGTGTGAGATGCAGGGTGTAAGTTATGTTATCTGTTGCTGGGCCTCGCTGTGTGGGACGCAGGGTGTAAGTTATGTTACCTGTTGCTGGGCCTCGCTGTGTGGGATGCAGGGTGTAAGTTATGTTACCTGTTGCTGGGCCTCGCTGTGTGGGATGCAGGGTGTAAGTTATGTTATCTGTTGCTGGGCCTGTGTGGGACGCAGGGTGTAAGTTATGTTATCTGTTGCTGGGCCTCGCTGTGTGGGATGCAGGGTGTAAGTTATGTTATCTGTTGCTGGGCCTCGCTGTGTGGGATGCAGGGTGTAAGTTATGTTACCTGTTGCTGGGCCTCGCTGTGTGGGATGCAGGGTGTAAGTTATGTTACCTGTTGCTGGGCCTCGCTGTGTGGGATGCAGGGTGTAAGTTATGTTATCTGTTGCTGGGCCTCGCTGTGTGGGACGCAGGGTGTAAGTTATGTTATCTGTTGCTGGGCCTCGCTGTGTGGGATGCAGGGTGTAAGTTATGTTATCTGTTGCTGGGCCTCGCTGTGTGGGACGCAGGGTGTAAGTTATGTTATCTGTTGCTGGGCCTCGCTGTGTGGGACGCAGGGTGTAAGTTATGTTATCTGTTGCTGGGCCTCGCTGTGTGGGATGCAGGGTGTAAGTTATGTTATCTGTTGCTGGGCCTCGCTGTGTGGGGTGCAGGGTGTAAGTTATGTTATCTGTTGCTGGGCCTCGCTGTGTGGGATGCAGGGTGTAAGTTATGTTACCTGTTGCTGGGCCTCGCTGTGTGGGATGCAGGGTGTAAGTTATGTTACCTGTTGCTGGGCCTCGCTGTGTGGGATGCAGGGTGTAAGTTATGTTATCTGTTGCTGGGCCTCGCTGTGTGGGACGCAGGGTGTAAGTTATGTTATCTGTTGCTGGGCCTCGCTGTGTGGGATGCAGGGTGTAAGTTATGTTACCTGTTGCTGGGCCTCGCTGTGTGGGATGCAGGGTGTAAGTTATGTTACCTGTTGCTTGGCCTCGCTGTGTGAGATACAGGGTGTAAGTTATGTTATCTGTTGCTGGGCCTCGCTGTGTGGGATGCAGGGTGTAAGTTATGTTACCTGTTGCTGGGCCTCGCTGTGTGGGATGCCGGGTGTAAGTTATGTTACCTGTTGCTGGGCCTCGCTGTGTGGGATGCAGGGTGTAAGTTATGTTATCTGTTGCTGGGCCTCGCTGTGTGGGACGCAGGGTGTAAGTTGTGTTACCTGTTGCTGGGCCTCGCTGTGTGGGACGCAGGGTGTAAGTTATGTTACCTGTTGCTGGGCCTCGCTGTGTGGGATGCAGGGTGTAAGTTATGTTACCTGTTGCTGGGCCTCGCTGTGTGGGATGCAGGGTGTAAGTTATGTTATCTGTTGCTGGGCCTCGCTGTGTGGGATGCAGGGTGTAAGTTGTGTTATCTGTTGCTGGGCCTCGCTGTGTGGGATGCAGGGTGTAAGTTATGTTACCTGTTGCTGGGCCTCGCTGTGTGGGATGCAGGGTGTAAGTTATGTTATCTGTTGCTGGGCCTCGCTGTGTGGGACGCAGGGTGTAAGTTATGTTACCTGTTGCTGGGCCTCGCTGTGTGGGATGCAGGGTGTAAGTTATGTTATCTGTTGCTGGGCCTCGCTGTGTGGGATGCAGGGTGTAAGTTGTGTTATCTGTTGCTGGGCCTCGCTGTGTGGGATGCAGGGTGTAAGTTATGTTATCTGTTGCTGGGCCTCGCTGTGTGGGATGCAGGGTGTAAGTTATGTTATCTGTTGCTGGGCCTCGGTGTGTGGGACGCAGGGTGTAAGTTATGTTATCTGTTGCTGGGCCTCGCTGTGTGGGATGCAGGGTGTAAGTTATGTTATCTGTTGCTGGGCCTCGGTGTGTGGGACGCAGGGTGTAAGTTATGTTATCTGTTGCTGGGCCTCGCTGTGTGGGATGCAGGGTGTAAGTTATGTTATCTGTTGCTGGGCCTCGCTGTGTGGGATGCAGGGTGTAAGTTATGTTATCTGTTGCTGGGCCTGTGTGGGATGCAGGGTGTAAGTTATGTTATCTGTTGCTGGGCCTCGGTGTGTGGGACGCAGGGTGTAAGTTATGTTATCTGTTGCTGGGCCTCGCTGTGTGGGATGCAGGGTGTAAGTTATGTTATCTGTTGCTGGGCCTCGGTGTGTGGGATGCAGGGTGTAAGTTGTGTTACCTGTTGCTGGGCCTCGCTGTGTGGGATGCAGGGTGTAAGTTATGTTACCTGTTGCTGGGCCTCGCTGTGTGGGATGCAGGGTGTAAGTTATGTTATCTGTTGCTGGGCCTCGCTGTGTGGGATGCAGGGTGTAAGTTATGTTACCTGTTGCTGGGCCTCGCTGTGTGGGATGCATGGTGTAAGTTGTGTTATCTGTTGCTGGGCCTCGCTGTGTGGGATGCAGGGTGTAAGTTATGTTATCTGTTGCTGGGCCTCGCTGTGTGGGATGCAGGGTGTAAGTTATGTTATCTGTTGCTGGGCCTCGCTGTGTGGGATGCAGGGTGTAAGTTGTGTTATCTGTTGCTGGGCCTCGCTGTGTGGGATGCAGGGTGTAAGTTATGTTATCTGTTGCTGGGCCTCGCTGTGTGGGACGCAGGGTGTAAGTTATGTTATCTGTTGCTGGGCCTCGCTGTGTGGGATGCAGGGTGTAAGTTATGTTACCTGTTGCTGGGCCTCGCTGTGTGGGATGCATGGTGTAAGTTGTGTTATCTGTTGCTGGGCCTCTCTGTGTGGGATACATGGTGTAAGTTGTGTTATGTGTTGCCGGGCCTTGCTGTGTGGGATGCAGGGTGTAAGTCTCCCTGTCCTGTCTTGTGTCAGGAACTCCAAGGTTGGCTGCAATGCTGAATTTGCTTTTTCATTCTGCATTGTGTCCTTGAAACATTAACTCATCCATTGCTGGTTCACACTGGCCAAGTCAAACCAAAATTATTTTCTTCTTATGAGCAAACACAGTCTTTCTTATTACCCAGAATACTCTAGGGGTAAAGTATGTGTGTGCGCATATTCGTGCGTCCAGATTCGTTCAATTAATTGGTCCGAAGCAGGTTTCTTGTGGTTCCAAATATTTATTCTTCCTAGGAGCAGTTACAACAAACTACAGGCAAAAACAGGTTAACCGTCACAATATATATTATATATCTTATATCGCTTCCACCACCACAGATAGTTTCAAGTCTTTGGTTCCTATACACTAGGAAACAATATGATTAACACACAACAATCTATTGTAGCAAAATGTGTCCGAAAATGCACGTACTCTCTTCAAAAACATGCAAAGTTCAATTAGGGTCAAAGACCGTACTTATTACATTTAATATACAAAAGCTTTACAGTGCTTAGTTACAGGAAATAATTTTGCAAGATCTAAATACGTTACCACATAACAATATCAGATTTCTTCAAGAGGTTGTGGATTTGGTAATTAGAGAATTCTTGTGTCTTGTTGGCATCAAAGATCAAAACTCCTGTGTTGAATTTTTAATTCATAAACCAAATGCATGGTTTTTATCCTAAAGCGCCATCCATGGGAAACTGGATAAGCCCACCTTGTGGGGCATGTCTTTAACTTCCCCTCTTCATGCTCTAATTACATTTTGTAGGCGTGGGGAGCCAAAATAGTTTGTTTTTAATTGAAAAGAAAGACTGAGTATAGAAATACCCTCATATCTTTCTTTCTATAATACCTTTACCTGCAATACCTGTAATACCTTTACCTGCAATACCTGTAATACCTGTAATACCTGTAATACCTTTACCTGCAATACCTGTAATACCTTTACCTGTAATACCTGTAATACCTTTACCTGTAATACCTTTACCTTCACCGCTGCACTGGTATAAATAAAATACTCTTGTGGATATCCATCGTGATGTGGTCATTTCTAATCTTTGATGAAGGTGACATATGTATCTGAAATGTACCATAGACCAACCTGTCATATTTGATATCAATTTAATCATTTGAGCTCCCTTGTCATGAATATATTTTTCACACCCTTGGGAATTCTATTGAATCCTAAATATGTTACATTTAGTAAACGTGCACAGACGTGCTCCTGGCCACACCCGCATGCGTTACCCAGATCACTCGAGGAATTTATTTAATGGTACCTCAAAAAATCTCTGCTTATTTCCACTGTCAAAAAGAGCAGTGTGTGTGTGGGAGTGGGGAGTGGGAGTGGGGAGTGGGGAGTGGGGGGGGGGGTGGAGGTGGGAAGTCTTTGGAAAATAAGAGAATAATGCCAGTCGAAGGTATTTATAAAATTGATAAATATACTCCATTCTCGGAGCACGCCCGTTTCTTTGTTTTCTTTCAGGAAAAATTCTAACTCTTCTATGAATTTTGGGGTTGGATTATTTCTGGGTTTATTGCATGTTGTGTCTCTCAAGTCTCAAGTCTTTCTGCCTCTTTTATATAATCTTCACCATTCAAAGCTAGAATCTCTCCCCCTACTTGCTCTATTACAAAGTCTGTATTCTGTTCCAGATTTGTAAGACACATCCTTTCTTCTTTTATGATATTGCCGACACGTCGCTGTAATGTTCACATAGGTGATTTAGTTCCTTCATAACTAGATTAAAAAATACTTCTATGTGGTCACTTTGGGTCCCACCACCTGTCATTTGGACCCAGTCCCAGCACTGTAAGAAAGCGGGGGCGAACAAGCTGTGATGTCAGCCCAGTGCGGCGTTTCGCTGGTTAAGCTTCGTCAGGGGCACTGGTTAAACATGACCTGTTGTATATATCTTTTGCCACATTCTTTGACACTTCCTACGCCTTCCTGGTTACTGCGCATAATTTCTATGCACACGCATGTGTTTGAAAGGCTTACATGTATATAGTGTATCAGCGGTCAGTCGCCTGTGTGGACGTTCTGCTCTGCTTGATTGTTGTACGTCTAGATATATATTCTTATTGGTCAGTGCTGTATCAGCGGTTATAGCATATTCATATCCACCGTACCCGGGTACAGCCATCTACACCTCGGCAGGGGACGTTGTGTCGCTCTCTTGACATGTGGTTCTCGGCAGGGGACGTTGTGTCGCTCTCTTGACGTGTGGTACTCGGCAGGGGACGTTGTGTCGCTCTCTTGACGTGTGGTACTCGGCAGGGGACGTTGTGTCGCTCTCTTGACGTTCGGTACTCGGCAGGGGACTTTGCGTCGCTCTCTTGACGTGTGGCACTCGGCAGGGGACTTTGTGTCGCTCTCTTGACGTGTGGCACTCGGCAGGGGACGTTGTGTCGCTCTCTTGACGTTTGGTACTCGGCAGGGGACGTTGTGTCGCTCTCTTGACGTGTGGTTCTCGGCAGGTGACTTTGCGTCGCTCTCTTGACGTTTGGTACTCGGCAGGGGACGTTGTGTCGCTCTCTTGACGTGTGGTTCTCGGCAGGGGACTTTGTAGTCGCTCTCTTGACGTGTGGTTCTCGGCAGGGGACTTTGCGTCGCTCTCTTGACGTTTGGTACTCGGCAGGGGACGGTGTGTCACTCTCTTGACGTGTGGTTCTCGGCAGGGGACTTTGTAGTCGCTCTCTTGACGTGTGGTTCTCGGCAGGGGACTTTGCGTCGCTCTCTTGACGTTTGGTACTCGGCAGGGGACGGTGTGTCACTCTCTTGACGTGTGGTTCTCGGCAGGGGACTTTGTAGTCGCTCTCTTGACGTGTGGTTCTGTGTTGGGGACTTTGCGTCGCTCTCTTGACGTTCGGTACTCGGCAGGGGACTTTGTGTCACTCTCTTGACGTTTGGTACTCGGCAGGGGACTTTGTAGTCGCTCTCTTGACGTGTGGCACTCGGCAGGGGACTTTGTGTCGCTCTCTTGACGTGTGGTACTCGGCAGGGGACGTTGTGTCGCTCTCTTGACGTTTGGTACTCGGCAGGTGACTTTGTGTTGCTCTCTTGACGTGTGGTTCTCGGCAGGTGACTTTGCGTCGCTCTCTTGACGTGTGGTTCTCGGCAGGGGACTTTGTAGTCGCTCTCTTGACGTGTGGTTCTCGGCAGGTGACTTTGCGTCGCTCTCTTGACGTTTGGTACTCGGCAGGGGACGTTGTGTCGCTCTCTTGACGTGTGGTTCTCGGCAGGGGACTTTGCGTCGCTCTCTTGACGTTTGGTACTCGGCAGGGGACGGTGTGTCACTCTCTTGACGTGTGGTTCTCGGCAGGGGACTTTGTAGTCGCTCTCTTGACGTGTGGTTCTGTGTTGGGGACTTTGCGTCGCTCTCTTGACGTTTGGTACTCGGCAGGGGACTTTGTGTCACTCTCTTGACGTTTGGTACTCGGCAGGGGACTTTGTAGTCGCTCTCTTGACGTGTGGTTCTGTGTTGGGGACTTTGTTCATGTGCACAGACACTTTATTAACAGTAGGGGCAGTTACTCGCTGTGTATGTTCTGGGTTTTCAGAGTTTTAATATGTTAGCCTTGTCCACTGTTTACCTAACAAATTATCCTTTGATTTTTTTCACACTTCCGTGAGTGCCCCCATTTTTGGGGGAGTTTCGGGGGACCTCCATTTGTTTTGGGGATCCCATCTTCTTTTGTGCATTCATGTACTATACTCCAGGGGAGCAGCGTCCACTCATATTAGGACAAGGAATGATGTGTTATTTAATAGTCACTGACTAACTAACTGGGTCATAGTGCTTCCCACCCCTCTGTCTTCTTCAATAGATGTTTATCTGAGCTCCTAGAGTGGGTGAGTGCCAGTTGGTTGAGGTTGAATCCTGATAAGACAGAAGTGCTGGTGGTGGAAGCTCACCGCCGGGAGACAACAAGACTACCTCTCGGTCACACACCGGCCTTAATCTCGGGGGCCCCCAGCCGCTAAACTCTGTTCCAGAGGAAAACCCAGAGCAGACAGGAACAGCAGCACACCCGGTGGACAGACAAGGAACTGTGGCTGGGAGCAGGACGGAAGACCCTGACAGTTTTGAAGAGAGTAACTATGTAACTGCAGTTTGCAACATAGATGTGTGTGTGTGTATATATTATTATTATTATTATTATTTTAACTATTGTGATGAATTGAGGGGAGATATCCCTCATTTTAGGGGAGATAAGCGAGTCAGCTGGATAACGGTGTGTATTAACCCTGGCCACATACACAAGCCACGCGCTCACAGGCGTGCCTGCGTTCCTGACTATCTTTTGGATGTGAGTGCACTTTGACCCCTGTGTGCCTTCTGTTCATAGGCATCGTTTGGTACCAGTTGATAACACAATCTTGAGTAGTTACAAACACGTTGTGGTATTTGAGATGTGAAAGTTTCCCGTGTGGCTGTTTGCTATGAAATGTAACTACAGATCTAATTGGAAGAAAAATAAATAAAGGTTCTTTGGTCCAGTTTTGTAAAATGCATTTATTGTTCCATAGCCGGGGTACACAACTCTATACAGCAGAGGGGTGTAACGTGTCAAGTACTTTCAATCTAAGTGCTATGTTGGAAGACATACACAGACATTGTGAGTAAGTGCTTTAGATGTCGCACTCTGGGTACAAGGCGTTGTGCTCGTTGCTTTGTATAGTGTCAAAATACGTCTCCAAAACGGGCCGGGAAATGAAGTCACTCGGAGATTAGTAATGGGCGGCCAGAGATAAGGTGCAGTAAGTGGAGGGTTTGACATGATGAAAATCTCCCGGAAACTGGGGCAAGGCGACCGCACAAGATGTATTACAGAAGACCTCTTATTCCCAGTGGGGCTTAGTCCTTATTTCCAAGCTGTTCTTTGCACTAGTTTTGGCACCTGGGAGATGTTGATGAATAACTAACCCCCCGTGTGAGGGAACGGTAGGGAAACAGGTGGAAGAGCACAATGCTGGACTCGTCTGCGGTGCCAAGACGCAGGAGGGTCCCATCAACAGATGACCAATAGTCCACCGCAAAAACCCTTCATAGGTCGGCAGGGGTTTAGGCGTGCATAATAAGTACCAGGAACCAGAGATAATACCGTGCTAATAGTAATATTATAATGACTGATAATGAGAAATCCGCATGGAGAGATTCAACGAGACCCAGTAAAACGTTCAAAAATGATTTCAATATACTTCCACTGGATGCAAATGGTAAGAAAATAACGTGGCCAGGCGGTCAGCCCCGTGAGACGGCATTAGCGTTGTAAGAAAATAACGTGGCCAGGCGGTCAGCCCCGTGAGACGGCATTAGCGCTGTAAGAAAATAACGTGGCGAGGCGGTCAGCCCCCCGTGAGACGGCATTAGCGCTGTAAGAAAATAAGGTGGCCAGGCGGTCAGCCCCCTGTGAGACGGCATTAGCGTTGTAAGAAAATAACGTGGCCAGGCGGTCAGCCCCCTGTGAGACGGCATTAGCGCTGTAAGAAAATAACGTGGCGAGGCGGTCAGCCCCCCGTGAGACGGCATTAGCGCTGTAAGAAAATAAGGTGGCCAGGCGGTCAGCCCCCTGTGAGACGGCATTAGCGTTGTAAGAAAATAACGTGGCCAGGCGGTCAGCCCCCTGTGTGAGACGGCATTAGCGCTGTAAGAAAATAACGTGGCCAGGCGGTCAGCCCTGTGTGAGACGGCATTAGCGCTGTAAGAAAATAACGTGGCCAGGCGGTCAGCCCCCTGTGAGACGGCATTAGCGCTGTAAGAAAATAACGTGGCCAGGCGGTCAGCCCCCTGTGAGACGGCATTAGCGCTGTAAGAAAATAACGTGGCGAGGCGGTCAGCCCTCTGTGAGACGGCATTAGCGCTGTAAGAAAATAACGTGGCCAGGCGGTCAGCCCCCTGTGAGACGGCATTAGCGCTGTAAGAAAATAACGTGGCCAGGCGGTCAGCCCCCTGTGAGACGGCATTAGCGCTGTAAGAAAATAACGTGGCCAGGCGGTCAGCCCCCTGTGAGACGGCATTAGCGCTGTAAGAAAATAACGTGGCGAGGCGGTCAGCCCTCTGTGAGACGGCATTAGCGCTGTAAGAAAATAACGTGGCCAGGCGGTCAGCCCCCTGTGAGACGGCATTAGCGTTGTAAGAAAATAACGTGGCCAGGCGGTCAGCCCCCTGTGAGACGGCATTAGCGCTGTAAGAAAATAACGTGGCGAGGCGGTCAGCCCCCCGTGAGACGGCATTAGCGCTGTAAGAAAATAAGGTGGCCAGGCGGTCAGCCCCCTGTGAGACGGCATTAGCGTTGTAAGAAAATAACGTGGCCAGGCGGTCAGCCCCCTGTGAGACGGCATTAGCGCTGTAAGAAAATAACGTGGCGAGGCGGTCAGCCCCCCGTGAGACGGCATTAGCGCTGTAAGAAAATAAGGTGGCCAGGCGGTCAGCCCCCTGTGAGACGGCATTAGCGTTGTAAGAAAATAACGTGGCCAGGCGGTCAGCCCCCTGTGTGAGACGGCATTAGCGCTGTAAGAAAATAACGTGGCCAGGCGGTCAGCCCTGTGTGAGACGGCATTAGCGCTGTAAGAAAATAACGTGGCCAGGCGGTCAGCCCCCTGTGAGACGGCATTAGCGCTGTAAGAAAATAACGTGGCCAGGCGGTCAGCCCCCTGTGAGACGGCATTAGCGCTGTAAGAAAATAACGTGGCGAGGCGGTCAGCCCTCTGTGAGACGGCATTAGCGCTGTAAGAAAATAACGTGGCCAGGCGGTCAGCCCCCTGTGAGACGGCATTAGCGTTGTAAGAAAATAACGTGGCCAGGCGGTCAGCCCCCTGTGAGACGGCATTAGCGCTGTAAGAAAATAACGTGGCCAGGCGGTCAGCCCCCTGTGAGACGGCATTAGCGCTGTAAGAAAATAACGTGGCCAGGCGGTCAGCCCTCTGTGAGACGGCATTAGCGCTGTAAGAAAATAACGTGGCGAGGCGGTCAGCCCCCTGTGAGACGGCATTAGCGTTGTAAGAAAATAACGTGGCCAGGAGGTCAGCCCCGTGAGACGGTATTAGCGTTGTAAGAAAATAACGTGGCCAGGCGGTCAGCCCCCTGTGAGACGGCATTAGCGCTGTAAGAAAATAACGTGGCCAGGCGGTCAGCCCCCTGTGTGAGACGGCATTAGCGCTGTAAGAAAATAACGTGGCCAGGCGGTCAGCCCTGTGTGAGACGGCATTAGCGCTGTAAGAAAATAACGTGGCCAGGCGGTCAGCCCCCTGTGAGACGGCATTAGCGCTGTAAGAAAATAACGTGGCCAGGCGGTCAGCCCCCTGTGAGACGGCATTAGCGCTGTAAGAAAATAACGTGGCGAGGCGGTCAGCCCTCTGTGAGACGGCATTAGCGCTGTAAGAAAATAACGTGGCCAGGCGGTCAGCCCCCTGTGAGACGGCATTAGCGTTGTAAGAAAATAACGTGGCCAGGCGGTCAGCCCCCTGTGAGACGGCATTAGCGCTGTAAGAAAATAACGTGGCCAGGCGGTCAGCCCCCTGTGAGACGGCATTAGCGCTGTAAGAAAATAACGTGGCCAGGCGGTCAGCCCTCTGTGAGACGGCATTAGCGCTGTAAGAAAATAACGTGGCGAGGCGGTCAGCCCCCTGTGAGACGGCATTAGCGTTGTAAGAAAATAACGTGGCCAGGAGGTCAGCCCCGTGAGACGGTATTAGCGTTGTAAGAAAATAACGTGGCCAGGCGGTCAGCCCCCTGTGAGACGGCATTAGCGCTGTAAGAAAATAACGTGGCCAGGCGGTCAGCCCCCTGTGAGACGGCATTAGCGCTGTAAGAAAATAACGTGGCCAGGCGGTCAGCCCCCTGTGAGACGGCATTAGCGCTGTAAGAAAATAACGTGGCCAGGCGGTCAGCCCCCTGTGAGACGGCATTAGCGCTGTAAGAAAATAACGTGGCCAGGCGGTCAGCCCTCTGTGAGACGGCATTAGCGCTGTAAGAAAATAACGTGGCGAGGCGGTCAGCCCCCTGTGAGACGGCATTAGCGTTGTAAGAAAATAACGTGGCCAGGAGGTCAGCCCCGTGAGACGGTATTAGCGTTGTAAGAAAATAACGTGGCCAGGCGGTCAGCCTCCTGTGAGACAGCATTAGCGCTGTAAGAAAATAACGTGGCCAGGCGGTCAGCCCCGTGAGACGGCATTAGCGCTGTAAGAAAATAACGTGGCGAGGCGGTCAGCCCCGTGAGACGGCATTAGCGTTGTAAGAAAATAACGTGGCCAGGCGGTCAGTCTCCTGTGAGACGGCATTAGCGTTGTAAGAAAATAACGTGGCCAGGCGGTCAGCCCTCTGTGAGACGGCATTAGCGTTGTAAGACAATAACGTGGCGGGGCGGTCAGCCCTCTGTGAGACGGCATTAGCGCTGTTAGAAAATAACGTGGCGAGGCGGTCAGCCCCCTGTGAGACGGCATTAGCGCTGTAAGAAAATAACGTGGCCAGGAGGTCAGCCCCGTGAGACGGCATTAGCGCTGTAAGAAAATAACGTGGCGAGGCGGTCAGCCCCCTGTGAGACGGCATTAGCGCTGTAAGAAAATAACGTGGCGAGGCGGTCAGCCCCCTGTGAGACGGCATTAGCGTTGTAAGAAAATAACGTGGCCAGGCGGTCAGCCCTGTGTGAGACGGCATTAGCGCTGTAAGAAAATAACGTGGCGAGGCGGTCAGCCCCCTGTGAGACGGCATTAGCGCTGTAAGAAAATAACGTGCCCAGGCGGTCAGCCCCCTGTGAGACGGCATTAGCGCTGTAAGAAAATAACGTGGCGAGGCAGTCAGCCCCCTGTGAGACGGCATTAGCGTTGTAAGAAAATAACGTGGCCAGGAGGTCAGCCCCGTGAGACGGCATTAGCGTTGTAAGAAAATAACGTGGCCAGGCGGTCAGCCCCCTGTGAGACGGCATTAGCGTTGTAAGAAAATAACGTGGCCAGGCGGTCAGCCCTCTGTGAGACGGCATTAGCGTTGTAAGAAAATAACGTGGCCAGGCGGTCAGCCCCCTGTGAGACGGCATTAGCGTTGTAAGAAAATAACGTGGCCAGGCGGTCAGCCTCCTGTGAGACGGCATTAGCGCTGTAAGAAAATAACGTGGCGAGGCGGTCAGCCCCGTGAGACGGCATTAGCGTTGTAAGAAAATAACGTGGCGAGGCGGTCAGCCCCGTGAGACGGCATTAGCGTTGTAAGAAAATAACGTGGCCAGGCGGTCAGTCTCCTGTGAGACGGCATTAGCGTTGTAAGAAAATAACGTGGCCAGGCGGTCAGCCCCCTGTGAGACGGCATTAGCGTTGTAAGAAAATAACGTGGCCAGGCGGTCAGCCCTCTGTGAGACGGCATTAGCGCTGTAAGAAAATAACGTGGCGAGGCGGTCAGCCCCGTGAGACGGCATTAGCGCTGTAAGAAAATAACGTGGCGAGGCGGTCAGCCCCGTGTGAGACGGCATTAGCGTTGTAAGAAAATAACGTGGCCAGGAGGTCAGCCCCGTGAGACGGCATTAGCGTTGTAAGAAAATAACGTGGCCAGGCGGTCAGCCCCCTGTGAGACGGCATTAGCGTTGAAAGAAAATAACGTGGCCAGGCGGTCAGCCCTCTGTGAGACGGCATTAGCGTTGTAAGAAAATAACGTGGCCAGGCGGTCAGCCCCCTGTGAGACGGCATTAGCGTTGTAAGAAAATAACGTGGCCAGGCGGTCAGCCTCCTGTGAGACGGCATTAGCGCTGTAAGAAAATAACGTGGCCAGGCGGTCAGCCCCGTGAGACGGCATTAGCGCTGTAAGAAAATAACGTGGCGAGGCGGTCAGCCCCGTGAGACGGCATTAGCGTTGTAAGAAAATAACGTGGCGAGGCGGTCAGCCCCGTGAGACGGCATTAGCGTTGTAAGAAAATAACGTGGCCAGGCGGTCAGTCTCCTGTGAGACGGCATTAGCGTTGTAAGAAAATAACGTGGCCAGGCGGTCAGCCCCCTGTGAGACGGCATTAGCGTTGTAAGAAAATAACGTGGCCAGGCGGTCAGCCCTCTGTGAGACGGCATTAGCGCTGTAAGAAAATAACGTGGCGAGGCGGTCAGCCCCGTGAGACGGCATTAGCGCTGTAAGAAAATAACGTGGCGAGGCGGTCAGCCCCGTGTGAGACGGCATTAGCGCTGTAAGAAAATAACGTGGCCAGGCGGTCAGCCCCGTGAGACGGCATTAGCGCTGTAAGAAAATAACGTGGCCAGGCGGTCAGCCCCCTGTGAGACGGCATTAGCGTTGTAAGAAAATAACGTGGGGAGGCGGTCAGCCCCGTGAGACGGCATTAGCGTTGTAAGAAAATAACGTGGCCAGGCGGTCAGCCCCGTGAGACGGCATTAGCGCTGTAAGAAAATAACGTGGCCAGGCGGTCAGCCCCGTGAGACGGCATTAGCGCTGTAAGAAAATAACGTGGCGAGGCGGTCAGCCCCCTGTGAGACGGCATTAGCGTTGTAAGAAAATAACGTGGGGAGGCGGTCAGCCCCCTGTGAGACGGCATTAGCGCTGTAAGAAAATAACGTGGCCAGGCGGTCAGCCCCCTGTGAGACGGCATTAGCGTTGTAAGAAAATAACGTGGCCAGGCGGTCAGCCCTCTGTGAGACGGCATTAGCGTTGTAAGAAAATAACGTGGCCAGGCGGTCAGCCCCCTGTGAGACGGCATTAGCGTTGTAAGAAAATAACGTGGCCAGGCGGTCAGCCTCCTGTGAGACGGCATTAGCGCTGTAAGAAAATAACGTGGCCAGGCGGTCAGCCCCGTGAGACGGCATTAGCGCTGTAAGAAAATAACGTGGCGAGGCGGTCAGCCCCGTGAGACGGCATTAGCGTTGTAAGAAAATAACGTGGCGAGGCGGTCAGCCCCGTGAGACGGCATTAGCGTTGTAAGAAAATAACGTGGCCAGGCGGTCAGTCTCCTGTGAGACGGCATTAGCGTTGTAAGAAAATAACGTGGCCAGGCGGTCAGCCCCCTGTGAGACGGCATTAGCGCTGTAAGAAAATAACGTGGCCAGGCGGTCAGCCCCCTGTGAGACGGCATTAGCGTTGTAAGAAAATAACGTGGCCAGGCGGTCAGTCTCCTGTGAGACGGCATTAGCGCTGTAAGAAAATAACGTGGCGAGGCGGTCAGCCCCGTGAGACGGCATTAGCGCTGTAAGAAAATAACGTGGCCAGGTGGTCAGCCCCCTGTGAGACGGCATTAGCGTTGTAAGAAAATAACGTGGCCAGGCGGTCAGCCCTCTGTGAGACGGCATTAGCGCTGTAAGAAAATAACGTGGCGAGGCGGTCAGCCCCGTGAGACGGCATTAGCGCTGTAAGAAAATAACGTGGCGAGGCGGTCAGCCCCGTGTGAGACGGCATTAGCGCTGTAAGAAAATAACGTGGCCAGGCGGTCAGCCCCGTGAGATGGCATTAGCGCTGTAAGAAAATAACGTGGCCAGGCGGTCAGCCCCGTGAGACGGCATTAGCGCTGTAAGAAAATAACGTGGCGAGGCGGTCAGCCCCCTGTGAGACGGCATTAGCGTTGTAAGAAAATAACGTGGGGAGGCGGTCAGCCCCCTGTGAGACGGCATTAGCGCTGTAAGAAAATAACGTGGCCAGGCGGTCAGCCCCCTGTGAGACGGCATTAGCGTTGTAAGAAAATAACGTGGCCAGGCGGTCAGCCCTCTGTGAGACGGCATTAGCGTTGTAAGAAAATAACGTGGCCAGGCGGTCAGCCCCCTGTGAGACGGCATTAGCGTTGTAAGAAAATAACGTGGCCAGGCGGTCAGCCTCCTGTGAGACGGCATTAGCGCTGTAAGAAAATAACGTGGCCAGGCGGTCAGCCCCGTGAGACGGCATTAGCGCTGTAAGAAAATAACGTGGCGAGGCGGTCAGCCCCGTGAGACGGCATTAGCGTTGTAAGAAAATAACGTGGCGAGGCGGTCAGCCCCGTGAGACGGCATTAGCGTTGTAAGAAAATAACGTGGCCAGGCGGTCAGTCTCCTGTGAGACGGCATTAGCGTTGTAAGAAAATAACGTGGCCAGGCGGTCAGCCCCCTGTGAGACGGCATTAGCGCTGTAAGAAAATAACGTGGCCAGGCGGTCAGCCCCCTGTGAGACGGCATTAGCGTTGTAAGAAAATAACGTGGCCAGGCGGTCAGCCCTCTGTGAGACGGCATTAGCGCTGTAAGAAAATAACGTGGCGAGGCGGTCAGCCCCGTGAGACGGCATTAGCGCTGTAAGAAAATAACGTGGCGAGGCGGTCAGCCCCGTGTGAGACGGCATTAGCGCTGTAAGAAAATAACGTGGCCAGGCGGTCAGCCCCGTGAGACGGCATTAGCGCTGTAAGAAAATAACGTGGCCAGGCGGTCAGCCCCCTGTGAGACGGCATTAGCGTTGTAAGAAAATAACGTGGGGAGGCGGTCAGCCCCGTGAGACGGCATTAGCGTTGTAAGAAAATAACGTGGCCAGGCGGTCAGCCCCGTGAGACGGCATTAGCGCTGTAAGAAAATAACGTGGCCAGGCGGTCAGCCCCGTGAGACGGCATTAGCGCTGTAAGAAAATAACGTGGCGAGGCGGTCAGCCCCCTGTGAGACGGCATTAGCGTTGTAAGAAAATAAAGTGGGGAGGCGGTCAGCCCCCTGTGAGACGGCATTAGCGCTGTAAGAAAATAACGTGGCCAGGCGGTCAGCCCCGTGAGACGGCATTAGCGTTGTAAGAAAATAACGTGGCCAGGCGGTCAGCCCCGTGAGACGGCATTAGCGTTGTAAGAAAATAACGTGGCCAGGCGGTCAGCCCCCTGTGAGACGGCATTAGCGTTGTAAGAAAATAACGTGGCCAGGTGGTCAGCCCCGTGAGACGGCATTAGCGCTGTAAGAAACAAGCTATTTGTAGTGTTAAAGGGACTGACTCTCGTACGTCAGGGACAGCAGAGCCATGAAAGGACATGTTTTAGAAGTTGTAATGAAGCAGACTCGGTCATTATAAATACACAAGGATTTCTGTATAAAAATACATATATTTAAAGAAAAATTCAAACCCATAAATAGGTTACGTTATATTACCCCGCTCCTCCGCGAGGAAGAAAGGCTCACACTTTGCAAACCCCTCTGCACCTGTCACAGCCGGACACCGCAATGCTGCATGTTCAATATACACTGGCGACACACTTTATTCGAGCTCGGCTAGTCCCACGAATTCGGGTATACCCGGGTGTATTGAGGTTTGTGACTGTTTTCTGCCCGAGTGCATTGAGGTATTTTCCAGGCAGGGATTGAAGCATTTTATTCCCGCTGGCTGCAATACTGCACAGTATATATATATATACTGCATTATAATTCATGAATTTATGCCATCTGGTAGACACGCGAAGCATTGCAGCCTATTAAATCCTAATCATTATCATTTAACAGATCAGCCGCCCGTCAGCCAGGCATGAACCCAGGCTGGGAAGGCAAACGCAACGGGGCTTGTCAGAGGTGAGGAGCGGCGCATTCCAGGTATCTGCCAGGTACATACTGGGTATTTGCTCGAATAAAGTGTGTCGGTGCAGTAACAACATTAAAGTGACACTGAGGCCACGCTTACAGTGCCAGGCGGCGCTTACAGTGCCAGGCAGCGCTTACAGTGCCAGGCGGCGCTTACAGTGCCAGGCGGCGCTTACAGTGCCAGGCGGCGCTTACAGTGCCAGGCGGCGCTTACAGTGCCAGGCGGCGCTTACAGTGCCAGGCCACGCTTACAGTGCCAGGCCGCGCTTACAGTGCCAGGCGGCGCTTACAGTGCCAGGCGGCGCTTACAGTGCCAGGCCACGCTTACAGTGCCAGGCGGCGCTTACAGTGCCAGGCGGCGCTTACAGTGCCAGGCCACGCTTACAGTGCCAGGCCGCGCTTACAGTGCCAGGCGGCGCTTACAGTGCCAGGCCGCGCTTACAGTGCCAGGCCGCGCTTACAGTGCCAGGCCGCGCTTACAGTGCCAGGCCGCGCTTACAGTGCCAGGCGGCGCTTACAGTGCCAGGCCACGCTTACAGTGCCAGGCCACGCTTACAGTGCCAGGCCGCGCTTACAGTGCCAGGCCGCGCTTACAGTGCCAGGCAGCGCTTACAGTGCCAGGCCACGCTTACAGTGCCAGGCCACGTTTACAGTGCCAGGCCACGCTTACAGTGCCAGGCCACGCTTACAGTGCCAGGCCACGCTTACAGTGCCAGGCAGCGCTTACAGTGCCAGGCTGTGCTTACAGTGCCAGGCGGCGCTTACAGTGCCAGGCGGCGCTTACAGTGCCAGGCCACGCTTACAGTGCCAGGCCACGCTTACAGTGCCAGGCCGCGCTTACAGTGCCAGGCCACGCTTACAGTGCCAGGCGGCGCTTACAGTGCCAGTCAGCCCTTACAGTGCCAGGCTGTGCTTACAGTGCCAGGCGGCGCTTACAGTGCCAGGCCACGCTTACAGTGCCAGGCGGTGCTTACAGTGCCAGGCCACGCTTACAGTGCCAGGCGGTGCTTACAGTGCCAGGCCATGCTTACAGTGCCAGGCAGCGCTTACAGTGCCAGGCCACGCTTACAGTGCCAGGCGGCGCTTACAGTGCCAGGCGGCGCTTACAGTGCCAGGCGGCGCTTACAGTGCCAGGCGGCGCTTACAGTGCCAGGCCACGCTTACAGTGCCAGGCGGCGCTTACAGTGCCAGGCCGCGCTTACAGTGCCAGGCGGCGCTTACAGTGCCAGGCGGCGCTTACAGTGCCAGGCGGCGCTTACAGTGCCAGGCCGCGCTTACAGTGCCAGGCCACGCTTACAGTGCCAGGCGGCGCTTACAGTGCAAGGCGGCGCTTACAGTGCCAGGCCATGCTTACAGTGCCAGGCGGCGCTTACAGTGCCAGGCCGCGCTTACAGTGCCAGGCGGCGCTTACAGTGCCAGGCGGCGCTTACAGTGCCAGGCCACGCTTACAGTGCCAGGCCACGCTTACAGTGCCAGGCGGCGCTTACAGTGCCAGGCGGCGCTTACAGTGCCAGGCGGCGCTTACAGTGCCAGGCGGCGCTTACAGTGCCAGGCCGTGCTTACAGTGCCAGGCGGCGCTTACAGTGCCAGGCGGCGCTTACAGTGCCAGGCGGCGCTTACAGTGCCAGGCGGCGCTTACAGTGCCAGGCCGCGCTTACAGTGCCAGGCGGCGCTTACAGTGCCAGGCTGCGCTTACAGTGCCAGGCCGCGCTTACAGTGCCAGGCCACGCTTACAGTGCCAGGCGGCACTTACAGTGCCAGGCGGCGCTTACAGTGCCAGGCCACGCTTACAGTGCCAGGCCACGCTTACAGTGCCAGGCGGCACTTACAGTGCCAGGCCACGCTTACAGTGCCAGGCGGCGCTTACAGTGCCAGGCCACGCTTACAGTGCCAGGCAGCGCTTACAGTGCCAGGCCGCGCTTACAGTGCCAGGCGGCGCTTACAGTGCCAGGCGGCGCTTACAGTGCCAGGCCACGCTTACAGTGCCAGGCCACGCTTACAGTGCCAGGCCACGCTTACAGTGCCAGGCCATGCTTACAGTGCCAGGCGGCGCTTACAGTGCCAGGCAGCGCTTACAGTGCCAGGCCACGCTTACAGTGCCAGGCTGTGCTTACAGTGCCAGGCGGCGCTTACAGTGCCAGGCGGCGCTTACAGTGCCAGGCAGCGCTTACAGTGCCAGGCTGCGCTTACAGTGCCAGGCTGCGCTTACAGTGCCAGGCTGTGCTTACAGTGCCAGGCCGCGCTTACAGTGCCAGGCGGCGCTTACAGTATCAGGCGGCGCTTACAGTGCCAGGCAGCGCTTACAGTGCCAGGCTGTGCTTACAGTGCCAAGCCGCGCTTACAGTGCCAGGCGGCGCTTACAGTGCCAGGCGGCGCTTACAGTGCCAGGCGGCGCTTACAGTGCCAGGCGGCGCTTACAGTGCCAGATGGCGCTTACAGTGCCAGGCTGTGCTTACAGTGCCAGGCGGCGCTTACAGTGCCAGGCCACGCTTACAGTGCCAGGCCGCGCTTACAGTGCCAGGCCACGCTTACAGTGCCAGGCTGCGCTTACAGTGCCAGGCTGCGCTTACAGTGCCAGGCCGCGCTTACAGTGCCAGGCCGCGCTTACAGTGCCAGGCAGCGCTTACAGTGCCAGGCTGCGCTTACAGTGCCAGGCTGCGCTTACAGTGCCAGGCAGCGCTTACAGTGCCAGGCCATGCTTACAGTGCCAGGCGGCGCTTACAGTGCCAGGCCACGCTTACAGTGCCAGGCCGCGTTTA
The DNA here is from genome assembly GCF_040206685.1 of Ascaphus truei. NCBI lineage: Eukaryota > Metazoa > Chordata > Amphibia > Anura > Ascaphidae > Ascaphus > Ascaphus truei. The sequence continues at coordinate 116,749 of NW_027457019.1, read as the reverse complement.
CAGTGCCCGGCTGTGCTTACAGTGCCAGGCGGCGCTTACAGTGCCAGATGGCGCTTACAGTGCCAGGCTGTGCTTACAGTGCCAGGCTGTGCTTACAGTGCCAGGCGGCGCTTACAGTGCCAGGCGGCGCTTACAGTGCCAGGCTGCGCTTACAGTGCCAGGCAGCGCTTACAGTGCCAGGCCATGCTTACAGTGCCAGGCGGCGCTTACAGTGCCAGGCCACGCTTACAGTGCCAGGCCGCGCTTACAGTGCCAGGCTGCGCTTACAGTGCCAGGCAGCGCTTACAGTGCCAGGCCATGCTTACAGTGCCAGGCGGCGCTTACAGTGCCAGGCCACGCTTACAGTGCCAGGCCGCGCTTACAGTGCCAGGCCATGCTTACAGTGCCAGGCCACGCTTACAGTGCCAGGCGGCGCTTACAGTGCCAGGCCACGCTTACAGTGCCAGGCGGCGCTTACAGTGCCAGGCTGCGCTTACAGTGCCAGGCGGCGCTTACAGTGCCAGGCCACGCTTACAGTGCCAGGCCACGCTTACAGTGCCAGGCGGCGCTTACAGTGCCAGGCGGCGCTTACAGTGCCAGGCCGCGCTTACAGTGCCAGGCCGCGCTTACAGTGCCAGGCAGCGCTTACAGTGCCAGGCGGCGCTTACAGTGCCAGGCCACGCTTACAGTGCCAGGCGGCGCTTACAGTGCCAGGCTGCGCTTACAGTGCCAGGCAGTGCTTACAGTGCCAGGCAGCGCTTACAGTGCCAGGCCACGCTTACAGTGCCAGGCGGCGCTTACAGTGCCAGGCCACGCTTACAGTGCCAGGCCACGCTTACAGAGCCAGGCAGCGCTTACAGTGCCAGGCTGCGCTTACAGTGCCAGGCTGCGCTTACAGTGCCAGGCTGCGCTTACAGTGCCAGGCGGCGCTTACAGTGCCAGGCCACGCTTACAGTGCCAGGCCGCGCTTACAGTGCCAGGCAGCGCTTACAGTGCCAGGCCACGCTTACAGTGCCAGGCGGCGCTTACAGTGCCAGGCGGCGCTTACAGTGCCAGGCCACGCTTACAGTGCCAGGCTGCGCTTACAGTGCCAGGCCACGCTTACAGTGCCAGGCCACGCTTACAGTGCCAGGCCGCGCTTACAGTGCCAGGCCACGCTTACAGTGCCAGGCCACGCTTACAGTGCCAGGCTGCGCTTACAGTGCCAGGCCACGCTTACAGTGCCAGGCGGCGCTTACAGTGCCAGGCGGCGCTTACAGTGCCAGGCCACGCTTACAGTGCCAGGCCGCGCTTACAGTGCCAGGCCACGCTTACAGTGCCAGGCGGCGCTTACAGTGCCAGTCAGCCCTTACAGTGCCAGGCTGTGCTTACAGTGCCAGGCGGCGCTTACAGTGCCAGGCCACGCTTACAGTGCCAGGCGGTGCTTACAGTGCCAGGCCACGCTTACAGTGCCAGGCGGTGCTTACAGTGCCAGGCCATGCTTACAGTGCCAGGCAGCGCTTACAGTGCCAGGCCACGCTTACAGTGCCAGGCGGCGCTTACAGTGCCAGGCGGCGCTTACAGTGCCAGGCGGCGCTTACAGTGCCAGGCGGCGCTTACAGTGCCAGGCCACGCTTACAGTGCCAGGCCACGCTTACAGTGCCAGGCCGCGCTTACAGTGCCAGGCCACGCTTACAGTGCCAGACGGCGCTTACAGTGCCAGGCCACGCTTACAGTGCCAGGCGGTGCTTACAGTGCCAGGCCATGCTTACAGTGCCAGGCGGCGCTTACAGTGCCAGGCGGCGCTTACAGTGCCAGGCGGCGCTTACAGTGCCAGGCCGCGCTTACAGTGCCAGGCGGCGCTTACAGTGCCAGGCCACGCTTACAGTGCCAGGCGGCGCTTACAGTGCCAGGCGGCGCTTACAGTGCCAGGCCATGCTTACAGTGCCAGGCGGCGCTTACAGTGCCAGGCGGCGGTTACAGTGCCAGGCGGCGGTTACAGTGCCAGGCGGCGCTTACAGTGCCAGGCGGCGCTTACAGTGCCAGGCCATGCTTACAGTGCCAGGCCACGCTTACAGTGCCAGGCCACGCTTACAGTGCCAGGCCACGCTTACAGTGCCAGGCGGCGCTTACAGTGCCAGGCGGCGCTTACAGTGCCAGGCGGCGCTTACAGTGCCAGGCCACGCTTACAGTGCCAGGCCGTGCTTACAGTGCCAGGCCGTGCTTACAGTGCCAGGCGGCGCTTACAGTGCCAGGCGGCGCTTACAGTGCCAGGCGGCGCTTACAGTGCCAGGCCGCGCTTACAGTGCCAGGCGGCGCTTACAGTGCCAGGCTGCGCTTACAGTGCCAGGCCACGCTTACAGTGCCAGGCAGCGCTTACAGTGCCAGGCCACGCTTACAGTGCCAGGCCGCGCTTACAGTGCCAGGCCACGCTTACAGTGCCAGGCGGCACTTACAGTGCCAGGCGGCGCTTACAGTGCCAGGCCACGCTTACAGTGCCAGGCCACGCTTACAGTGCCAGGCGGCACTTACAGTGCCAGGCCACGCTTACAGTGCCAGGCGGCGCTTACAGTGCCAGGCCACGCTTACAGTGCCAGGCAGCGCTTACAGTGCCAGGCCACGCTTACAGTGCCAGGCGGCGCTTACAGTGCCAGGCGGCGCTTACAGTGCCAGGCCACGCTTACAGTGCCAGGCCACGCTTACAGTGCCAGGCCATGCTTACAGTGCCAGGCGGCGCTTACAGTGCCAGGCAGCGCTTACAGTGCCAGGCCACGCTTACAGTGCCAGGCTGTGCTTACAGTGCCAGGCGGCGCTTACAGTGCCAGGCGGCGCTTACAGTGCCAGGCAGCGCTTACAGTGCCAGGCTGTGCTTACAGTGCCAGGCCACGCTTACAGTGCTAGGCTGCGCTTACAGTGCCAGGCTGTGCTTACAGTGCCAGGCCACGCTTACAGTGCCAGGCGGCGCTTACAGTGCCAGGCGGCGCTTACAGTGCCAGGCAGCGCTTACAGTGCCAGGCTGTGCTTACAGTGCCAAGCCGCGCTTACAGTGCCAGGCCACGCTTACAGTGCCAGGCTGCGCTTACAGTGCCAGGCTGCGCTTACAGTGCCAGGCCACGCTTACAGTGCCAGGCGGCGCTTACAGTGCCAGGCGGCACTTACAGTGCCAGGCAGCGCTTACAGTGCCAGGCTGTGCTTACAGTGCCAAGCCGCGCTTACAGTGCCAGGCTGTGCTTACAGTGCCAAGCCGCGCTTACAGTGCCAGGCGGCGCTTACAGTGGCAGGCGGCGCTTACAGTGCCAGGCGGCGCTTACAGTGCCAGGCAGCGCTTACAGTGCCAGGCCGTGCTTACAGTGCCAAGCCGCGCTTACAGTGCCAGGCTGTGCTTACAGTGCCAAGCCGCGCTTACAGTGCCAGGCGGCGCTTACAGTGCCAGGCGGCGCTTACAGTGCCAGGCGGCGCTTACAGTGCCAGGCGGCGCTTACAGTGACAGATGGCGCCTACAGTGCCAGGCTGTGCTTACAGTGCCAGGCGGCGCTTACAGTGCCAGGCCGCGCTTACAGTGCCAGGCAGCGCTTACAGTGCCAGGCGGCGCTTACAGTGCCAGGCGGCGCTTACAGTGCTAGGCGGCGCTTACAGTGCCAGGCGGCGCTTACAGTGCCAGGCGGCGCTTACAGTGCCAGGCGGCGCTTACAGTGCCAGGCGGCGCTTACAGTGACAGATGGCGCCTACAGTGCCAGGCTGTGCTTACAGTGCCAGGCGGCGCTTACAGTGCCAGGCCGCGCTTACAGTGCCAGGCAGCGCTTACAGTGCCAGGCGGCGCTTACAGTGCCAGGCGGCGCTTACAGTGCTAGGCGGCGCTTACAGTGCCAGGCGGCGCTTACAGTGCCAGGCGGCGCTTACAGTGCCAGGCAGCGCTTACAGTGCCAGGCGGCTCTTACAGTGCCAGGCAGCGCTTACAGTGCCAGGCGGCGCTTACAGTGCCAGGCCACGCTTACAGTGCCAGGCGGCGCTTACAGTGCCAGGCGGCGCTTACAGTGCCAGGCCACGCTTACAGTGCCAGGCAGCGCTTACAGTGCCAGGCCACGCTTACAGTGCCAGGCGGCGCTTACAGTGCCAGGCCGCGCTTACAGTGCCAGGCGGCGCTTACAGTGCCAGGCGGCGCTTACAGTGCCAGGCCACGCTTACAGTGCCAGGCGGCGCTTACAGTGCCAGGCGGCGCTTACAGTGCCAGGCGGCGCTTACAGTGCCAGGCCACGCTTACAGTGCCAGGCGGCGCTTACAGTGCCAGGCCACGCTTACAGTGCCAGGCGGCGCTTACAGTGCCAGGCGGCGCTTACAGTGCCAGGCCACGCTTACAGTGCCAGGCAGCGCTTACAGTGCCAGGCCACGCTTACAGTGCCAGGCGGCGCTTACAGTGCCAGGCCGCGCTTACAGTGCCAGGCAGCGCTTACAGTGCCAGGCAGCGCTTACAGTGCCAGGCGGCGCTTACAGTGCCAGGCGGTGCTTACAGTGCCAGGCCACGCTTACAGTGCCAGGCAGCGCTTACAGTGCCAGGCGGCGCTTACAGTGCCAGGTGGCGCTTACAGTGCCAGGCGGCGCTTACAGTGCCAGGCGGCGCTTACAGTGCCAGGCCACGCTTACAGTGCCAGGCGGCGCTTACAGTGCCAGGCGGCGCTTACAGTGCCAGGCGGCGCTTACAGTGCCAGGCCACGCTTACAGTGCCAGGCCACGCTTCCAGTGCCAGGCCACGCTTACAGTGCCAGGCGGCGCTTACAGTGCCAGGCGGCGCTTACAGTGCCAGGCCACGCTTACAGTGCCAGGCGGCGCTTACAGTGCCAGGCCACGCTTACAGTGCCAGGCGGCGCTTACAGTGCCAGGCGGCGCTTACAGTGCCAGGCCACGCTTACAGTGCCAGGCAGCGCTTACAGTGCCAGGCCACGCTTACAGTGCCAGGCGGCGCTTACAGTGCCAGGCCGCGCTTACAGTGCCAGGCGGCGCTTACAGTGCCAGGCGGCGCTTACAGTGCCAGGCGGCGCTTACAGTGCCAGGCGGCGCTTACAGTGCCAGGCCGCGCTTACAGTGCCAGGCCACGCTTACAGTGCCAGGCCACGCTTACAGTGCCAGGCCACGCTTACAGTGCCAGGCCACGCTTACAGTGCCAGGCCACGCTTACAGTGCCAGGCCACGCTTACAGTGCCAAGCCGCGCTTACAGTGCCAGGCCGCGCTTACAGTGCCAGGCCGCGCTTACAGTGCCAGGCGGCGCTTACAGTGCCAGGCCGCGCTTACAGTGCCAGGCCACGCTTACAGTGCCAGGCCACGCTTACAGTGCCAGGCGGCGCTTACAGTGCCAGGCGGCCCTTACAGTGCCAGGCGGCGCTTACAGTGCCAGGCGGCGCTTACAGTGCCAGGCCACGCTTACAGTGCCAGGCCACGCTTACAGTGCCAGGCGGCGCTTACAGTGCCAGGCGGCGCTTACAGTGCCAGGCGGCGCTTACAGTGCCAGGCGGCGCTTACAGTGCCAGGCGGCGCTTACAGTGCCAGGCCACGCTTACAGTGCCAGGCGGCGCTTACAGTGCCAGGCGGCGCTTACAGTGCCAGGCGGCGCTTACAGTGCCAGGCGGCGCTTACAGTGCCAGGCCATGCTTACAGTGCCAGGCGGCGCTTACAGTGCCAGGCCATGCTTACAGTGCCAGGCGGCGCTTACAGTGCCAGGCGGCGCTTACAGTGCCAGGCGGCGCTTACAGTGCCAGGCCACACTTACAGTGCCAGGCCACGCTTACAGTGCCAGGCGGCGCTTACAGTGCCAGGCCATGCTTACAGTGCCAGGCGGCGCTTACAGTGCCAGGCGGCGCTTACAGTGCCAGGCCACACTTACAGTGCCAGGCCACGCTTACAGTGCCAGGCGGCGCTTACAGTGCCAGGCCGCGCTTACAGTGCCAGGCCACGCTTACAGTGCCAGGCGGCGCTTACAGTGCCAGGCCACGCTTACAGTGCCAGGCCACGCTTACAGTGCCAGGCCACGTTTACAGTGCCAGGCCGCGCTTACAGTGCCAGGCGGCGCTTACAGTGCCAGGCCACTCTTACAGTGCCAGGCCACGCTTACAGTGCCAGGCCACGCTTACAGTGCCAGGCCACGCTTACAGTGCCAGGCCACGCTTACAGTGCCAGGCGGCGCTTACAGTGCCAGGCCACGCTTACAGTGTCAGGCCGCGCTTACAGTGCCAGGCGGCGCTTACAGTGCCAGGCCACGCTTACAGTGCCAGGCGGCGCTTACAGTGCCAGGCCACGCTTACAGTGCCAGGCCACGCTTACAGTGCCAGGCGGCGCTTACAGTGCCAGGCCACGCTTACAGTGCCAGGCGGCGCTTACAGTGCCAGGCCACGCTTACAGTGCCAGGCCACGCTTACAGTGCCAGGCCACGCTTACAGTGCCAGGCGGCGCTTACAGTGCCAGGCCACGCTTACAGTGCCAGGCGGCGCTTACAGTGCCAGGCGGCGCTTACAGTGCCAGGCCGCGCTTACAGTGCCAGGCCGCGCTTACAGTTCCAGGCGGCGCTTACAGTGCCAGGCCACGCTTACAGTGCCAGGCCACGCTTACAGTGCCAGGCCACGCTTACAGTGCCAGGCGGCGCTTACAGTGCCAGGCGGCGCTTACAGTGCCAGGCGGCCCTTACAGTGCCAGGCGGCGCTTACAGTGCCAGGCGGCGCTTACAGTGCCAGGCGGCGCTTACAGTGCCAGGCGGCGCTTACAGTGCCAGGCCACGCTTACAGTGCCAGGCGGCGCTTACAGTGCCAGGCCACGCTTACAGTGCCAGGCCACGCTTACAGTGCCAGGCCACGCTTACAGTGCCAGGCCACGCTTACAGTGCCAGGCCACGCTTACAGTGCCAGGCGGCGCTTACAGTGCCAGGCGGCGCTTACAGTGCCAGGCGGCGCTTACAGTGCCAGGCAGCGCTTACAGTGCCAGGCCACGTTTACAGTGCCAGGCGGCGCTTACAGTGCCAGGCCACGCTTACAGTGCCAGGCGGCGCTTACAGTGCCAGGCCGCTCTTACAGTGCCAGGCCACGCTTACAGTGCCAGGCCGCGCTTACAGTGCCAGGCCACGCTTACAGTGCCAGGCCACGCTTACAGTGCCAGGCCACGCTTACAGTGCCAGGCAGCGCTTACAGTGCCAGGCAGCGCTTACAGTGCCAGGCAGCGCTTACAGTGCCAGGCAGCGCTTACAGTGCCAGGCTGCGCTTACAGTGCCAGGCTGCGCTTACAGTGCCAGGCAGCGCTTACAGTGCCAGGCCACGCTTACAGTGCCAGGCCACGCTTACAGTGCCAGGCCACGCTTACAGTGCCAGGCCGCGCTTACAGTGCCAGGCCACGCTTACAGTGCCAGGCTGTGCTTACAGTGCCAGGCTGTGCTTACAGTGCCAGGCGGCGCTTACAGTGCCAGGCGGCGCTTACAGTGCCAGGCGGCGCTTACAGTGCCAGGCGGTGCTTACAGTGCCAGGCAGCGCTTACAGTGCCAGGCCACGCTTACAGTGCCAGGCGGCGCTTACAGTGCCAGGCCACGCTTACAGTGCCAGGCGGCGCTCACAGTGCCAGGCTGTGCTTACAGTGCCAGGCGGCGCTTACAGTGCCAGGCGGCGCTTACAGTGCCAGGCTGTGCTTACAGTGCCAGGCCACGCTTACAGTGCCAGGCAGCGCTTACAGTGCCAGGATGTGCTTTCAGTGCCAGGCAGCGCTTACAGTGCCAGGCCGCGCTTACAGTGCCAGGCGGCGCTTACAGTGCCAGGCCACGCTTACAGTGCCAGGCGGCGCATACAGTGCCAGGCGGCGCTCACAGTGCCAGGCTGTGCTTACAGTGCCAGGCGGCGCTTACAGTGACAGGCAGCGCTTACAGTGCCAGGCTGTGCTTACAGTGCCAGGCTGTGCTTACAGTGCCAGGTGGCGCTTACAGTGCCAGGCAGCGCTTACAGTGCCAGGCCACGCTTACAGTGCCAGGCGGCGCTTACAGTGCCAGGCGGCGCTTACAGTGCCAGGCCACGCTTACAGTGCCAGGCAGCGCTTACAGTGCCAGGCCACGCTTACAGTGCCAGGCGGCGCTTACAGTGCCAGGCGGCGCTTACAGTGCCAGGCGGCGCTTACAGTGCCAGGCGGCGCTTACAGTGCCAGGCTGTGCTTACAGTGCCAGGCAGCGCTTACAGTGCCAGGCCATGCTTACAGTGCCAGGCGGCGCTCACAGTGCCAGGCTGTGCTTACAGTGCCAGGCGGCGCTTACAGTGCCAGGCGGCGCTTACAGTGCCAGGCCACGCTTACAGTGCCAGGCCACGCTTACAGTGCCAGGCCGCGCTTACAGTGCCAGGCGGTGCTTACAGTGCCAGGCGGCGCTTACAGTGCCAGGCGGCGCTTACAGTACCAGGCGGCGCTTACAGTGCCAGGCGGCGCTTACAGTGCCAGGCAGCGCTTACAGTGCCAGGCCACGCTTACAGTGCCAGGCGGCGCTTACAGTGCCAGGCCACGCTTACAGTGCCAGGCGGCGCTTACAGTGCCAGGCCGCTCTTACAGTGCCAGGCCACGCTTACAGTGCCAGGCCGCGCTTACAGTGCCAGGCGGCGCTTACAGTGCCAGGCCACGCTTACAGTGCCAGGCCACGCTTACAGTGCCAGGCCACGCTTACAGTGCCAGGCAGCGCTTACAGTGCCAGGCAGCGCTTACAGTGCCAGGCAGCGCTTACAGTGCCAGGCAGCGCTTACAGTGCCAGGCTGCGCTTACAGTGCCAGGCAGCGCTTACAGTGCCAGGCCACGCTTACAGTGCCAGGCCACGCTTACAGTGCCAGGCCACGCTTACAGTGCCAGGCCACGCTTACAGTGCCAGGCCGCACTTACAGTGCCAGGCCACGCTTACAGTGCCAGGCTGTGCTTACAGTGCCAGGCTGTGCTTACAGTGCCAGGTGGCGCTTACAGTGCCAGGCCACGCTTACAGTGCCAGGCGGCGCTTACAGTGCCAGGCCACGCTTACAGTGCCAGGCCGCGCTTACAGTGCCAGGCGGCGCTTACAGTGCCAGGCGGTGCTTACAGTGCCAGGCGGCGCTTACAGTGCCAGGCGGCGCTTACAGTGCCAGGCGGCGCTTACAGTGCCAGGCGGCGCTTACAGTGCCAGGCGGTGCTTACAGTGCCAGGCAGCGCTTACAGTGCCAGGCCACGCTTACAGTGCCAGGCGGCGCTTACAGTGCCAGGCCACGCTTACAGTGCCAGGCGGCGCTCACAGTGCCAGGCTGTGCTTACAGTGCCAGGCGGCACTTACAGTGCCAGGCGGCGCTTACAGTGCCAGGCTGTGCTTACAGTGCCAGGCCACGCTTACAGTGCCAGGCAGCGCTTACAGTGCCAGGCTGTGCTTACAGTGCCAGGCAGCGCTTACAGTGCCAGGCCGCGCTTACAGTGCCAGGCGGCGCTTACAGTGCCAGGCCACGCTTACAGTGCCAGGCGGCGCTTACAGTGCCAGGCGGCGCTCACAGTGCCAGGCTGTGCTTACAGTGCCAGGCGGCGCTTACAGTGACAGGCAGCGCTTACAGTGCCAGGCTGTGCTTACAGTGCCAGGCTGTGCTTACAGTGCCAGGAGGCGCTTACAGTGCCAGGCAGCGCTTACAGTGCCAGGCCACGCTTACAGTGCCAGGCGGCGCTTACAGTGCCAGGCGGCGCTTACAGTGCCAGGCCACGCTTACAGTGCCAGGCAGCGCTTACAGTGCCAGGCCACGCTTACAGTGCCAGGCGGCGCTTACAGTGCCAGGCGGCGCTTACAGTGCCAGGCGGCGCTTACAGTGCCAGGCGGCGCTTACAGTGCCAGGCTGTGCTTACAGTGCCAGGCAGCGCTTACAGTGCCAGGCCACGCTTACAGTGCCAGGCGGCGCTTACAGTGCCAGGCCACGCTTACAGTGCCAGGCGGCGCTCACAGTGCCAGGCTGTGCTTACAGTGCCAGGCGGCGCTTACAGTGCCAGGCGGCGCTTACAGTGCCAGGCTCTGCTTACAGTGCCAGGCCACGCTTACAGTGCCAGGCAGCGCTTACAGTGCCAGGCTGTGCTTACAGTGCCAGGCAGCGCTTACAGTGCCAGGCCGCGCTTACAGTGCCAGGCGGCGCTTACAGTGCCAGGCCACGCTTACAGTGCCAGGCGGCGCTTACAGTGCCAGGCGGCGCTCACAGTGCCAGGCTGTGCTTACAGTGCCAGGCGGCGCTTACAGTGACAGGCAGCGCTTACAGTGCCAGGCTGTGCTTACAGTGCCAGGCTGTGCTTACAGTGCCAGGTGGCGCTTACAGTGCCAGGCAGCGCTTACAGTGCCAGGCCACGCTTACAGTGCCAGGCGGCGCTTACAGTGCCAGGCGGCGCTTACAGTGCCAGGCCACGCTTACAGTGCCAGGCAGCGCTTACAGTGCCAGGCCACGCTTACAGTGCCAGGCGGCGCTTACAGTGCCAGGCGGCGCTTACAGTGCCAGGCCGCGCTTACAGTGCCAGGCCACGCTTACAGTGCCAGGGGCGCTTACAGTGCCAGGCTGCGCTTACAGTGCCAGGCTGCGCTTACAGTGCCAGGCCACGCTTACAGTGCCAGGCGGCGCTTACAGTGCCAGGCCACGCTTACAGTGCCAGGCGGCGCTTACAGTGCCAGGCCGCTCTTACAGTGCCAGGCCACGCTTACAGTGCCAGGCCGCGCTTACAGTGCCAGGCGGCGCTTACAGTGCCAGGCCACGCTTACAGTGCCAGGCCACGCTTACAGTGCCAGGCCACGCTTACAGTGCCAGGCAGCGCTTACAGTGCCAGGCAGCGCTTACAGTGCCAGGCAGCGCTTACAGTGCCAGGCAGCGCTTACAGTGCCAGGCTGCGCTTACAGTGCCAGGCAGCGCTTACAGTGCCAGGCCACGCTTACAGTGCCAGGCCACGCTTACAGTGCCAGGCCACGCTTACAGTGCCAGGCCACGCTTACAGTGCCAGGCCGCGCTTACAGTGCCAGGCCACGCTTACAGTGCCAGGCTGTGCTTACAGTGCCAGGCTGTGCTTACAGTGCCAGGTGGCGCTTACAGTGCCAGGCCACGCTTACAGTGCCAGGCGGCGCTTACAGTGCCAGGCCACGCTTACAGTGCCAGGCCGCGCTTACAGTGCCAGGCGGCGCTTACAGTGCCAGGCGGTGCTTACAGTGCCAGGCGGCGCTTACAGTGCCAGGCGGCGCTTACAGTGCCAGGCGGCGCTTACAGTGCCAGGCGGCGCTTACAGTGCCAGGCGGTGCTTACAGTGCCAGGCAGCGCTTACAGTGCCAGGCCACGCTTACAGTGCCAGGCGGCGCTTACAGTGCCAGGCCACGCTTACAGTGCCAGGCGGCGCTCACAGTGCCAGGCTGTGCTTACAGTGCCAGGCGGCGCTTACAGTGCCAGGCGGCGCTTACAGTGCCAGGCTGTGCTTACAGTGCCAGGCCACGCTTACAGTGCCAGGCAGCGCTTACAGTGCCAGGCTGTGCTTACAGTGCCAGGCAGCGCTTACAGTGCCAGGCCGCGCTTACAGTGCCAGGCGGCGCTTGGCTGCGCTTACAGTGCCAGGCCACGCTTACAGTGCCAGGCGGCGCTTACAGTGCCAGGCCACGCTTACAGTGCCAGGCGGCGCTTACAGTGCCAGGCAGCGCTTACAGTGCCAGGCCACGCTTACAGTGCCAGGCGGCGCTTACAGTGCCAGGCGGCGCTTACAGTGCCAGGCCGCGCTTACAGTGCCAGGCCACGCTTACAGTGCCAGGCAGCGCTTACAGTGCCAGGCCACGCTTACAGTGCCAGGCGGCGCTTACAGTGCCAGGCGGCGCTTACAGTGCCAGGCCGCGCTTACAGTGCCAGGCCACGCTTACAGTGCCAGGGGCGCTTACAGTGCCAGGCTGCGCTTACAGTGCCAGGCTGCGCTTACAGTGCCAGGCCGCGCTTACAGTGCCAGGCGGCGCTTACAGTGCCAGGCGGCACTTACAGTGCCAGGCGGCGCTTACAGTGCCAGGCCACGCTTACAGTGCCAGGCGGCGCTTACAGTGCCAGGCGGCGCTTACAGTGCCAGGCCGCGCTTACAGTGCCAGGCCGCGCTTACAGTGCCAGGCGGCGCTTACAGTGCCAGGCGGCGCTTACAGTGCCAGGCGGCGCTTACAGTGCCAGGCGGCGCTTACAGTGCCAGGCGGCGCTTACAGTGCCAGGCGGCGCTCACAGTGCCAGGCTGTGCTTACAGTGCCAGGCGGCGCTTACAGTGACAGGCAGCGCTTACAGTGCCAGGCTGTGCTTACAGTGCCAGGCTGTGCTTACAGTGCCAGGTGGCGCTTACAGTGCCAGGCAGCGCTTACAGTGCCAGGCCACGCTTACAGTGCCAGGCGGCGCTTACAGTGCCAGGCGGCGCTTACAGTGCCAGGCCACGCTTACAGTGCCAGGCAGCGCTTACAGTGCCAGGCCACGCTTACAGTGCCAGGCGGCGCTTACAGTGCCAGGCGGCGCTTACAGTGCCAGGCCGCGCTTACAGTGCCAGGCCACGCTTACAGTGCCAGGGGCGCTTACAGTGCCAGGCTGCGCTTACAGTGCCAGGCTGCGCTTACAGTGCCAGGCCACGCTTACAGTGCCAGGCGGCGCTTACAGTGCCAGGCCACGCTTACAGTGCCAGGCGGCGCTTACAGTGCCAGGCCGCTCTTACAGTGCCAGGCCACGCTTACAGTGCCAGGCCGCGCTTACAGTGCCAGGCGGCGCTTACAGTGCCAGGCCACGCTTACAGTGCCAGGCCACGCTTACAGTGCCAGGCCACGCTTACAGTGCCAGGCAGCGCTTACAGTGCCAGGCAGCGCTTACAGTGCCAGGCAGCGCTTACAGTGCCAGGCAGCGCTTACAGTGCCAGGCTGCGCTTACAGTGCCAGGCAGCGCTTACAGTGCCAGGCCACGCTTACAGTGCCAGGCCACGCTTACAGTGCCAGGCCACGCTTACAGTGCCAGGCCACGCTTACAGTGCCAGGCCGCGCTTACAGTGCCAGGCCACGCTTACAGTGCCAGGCCGTGCTTACAGTGCCAGGCTGTGCTTACAGTGCCAGGTGGCGCTTACAGTGCCAGGCCACGCTTACAGTGCCAGGCGGCGCTTACAGTGCCAGGCCACGCTTACAGTGCCAGGCCGCGCTTACAGTGCCAGGCGGCGCTTACAGTGCCAGGCGGTGCTTACAGTGCCAGGCGGCGCTTACAGTGCCAGGCGGCGCTTACAGTGCCAGGCGGCGCTTACAGTGCCAGGCGGTGCTTACAGTGCCAGGCAGCGCTTACAGTGCCAGGCCACGCTTACAGTGCCAGGCGGCGCTTACAGTGCCAGGCCACGCTTACAGTGCCAGGCGGCGCTCACAGTGCCAGGCTGTGCTTACAGTGCCAGGCGGCGCTTACAGTGCCAGGCGGCGCTTACAGTGCCAGGCTGTGCTTACAGTGCCAGGCCACGCTTACAGTGCCAGGCAGCGCTTACAGTGCCAGGCTGTGCTTACAGTGCCAGGCAGCGCTTACAGTGCCAGGCCGCGCTTACAGTGCCAGGCGGCGCTTGGCTGCGCTTACAGTGCCAGGCCACGCTTACATTGCCAGGCGGCGCTTACAGTGCCAGGCCACGCTTACAGTGCCAGGCGGCGCTTACAGTGCCAGGCAGCGCTTACAGTGCCAGGCCACGCTTACAGTGCCAGGCGGCGCTTACAGTGCCAGGCGGCGCTTACAGTGCCAGGCCGCGCTTACAGTGCCAGGCCACGCTTACAGTGCCAGGCAGCGCTTACAGTGCCAGGCCACGCTTACAGTGCCAGGCGGCGCTTACAGTGCCAGGCGGCGCTTACAGTGCCAGGCCGCGCTTACAGTGCCAGGCCACGCTTACAGTGCCAGGGGCGCTTACAGTGCCAGGCTGCGCTTACAGTGCCAGGCTGCGCTTACAGTGCCAGGCCGCGCTTACAGTGCCAGGCGGCGCTTACAGTGCCAGGCGGCACTTACAGTGCCAGGCGGCGCTTACAGTGCCAGGCCACGCTTACAGTGCCAGGCGGCGCTTACAGTGCCAGGCGGCGCTTACAGTGCCAGGCCGCGCTTACAGTGCCAGGCCGCGCTTACAGTGCCAGGCGGCGCTTACAGTGCCAGGCGGCGCTTACAGTGCCAGGCGGCGCTTACAGTGCCAGGCGGCGCTTACAGTGCCAGGCGGCGCTTACAGTGCCAGGCGGCGCTTACAGTGCCAGGCGGCGCTTACAGTGCCAGGCGGCGCTTACAGTGCCAGGCCACGCTTACAGTGCCAGGCAGCGCTTACAGTGCCAGGCCACGCTTACAGTGCCAGGCGGCGCTTACAGTGCCAGGCGGCGCTTACAGTGCCAGGCGGCACTTACAGTGCCAGGCGGCGCTTACAGTGCCAGGCCACGCTTACAGTGCCAGGCGGCGCTTACAGTGCCAGGCGGCGCTTACAGTGCCAGGCCGCGCTTACAGTGCCAGGCCGCGCTTACAGTGCCAGGCGGCGCTTACAGTGCCAGGCGGCGCTTACAGTGCCAGGCGGCGCTTACAGTGCCAGGCGGCGCTTACAGTGCCAGGCGGCGCTTACAGTGCCAGGCGGCGCTCACAGTGCCAGGCTGTGCTTACAGTGCCAGGCGGCGCTTACAGTGACAGGCAGCGCTTACAGTGCCAGGCTGTGCTTACAGTGCCAGGCTGTGCTTACAGTGCCAGGTGGCGCTTACAGTGCCAGGCAGCGCTTACAGTGCCAGGCCACGCTTACAGTGCCAGGCGGCGCTTACAGTGCCAGGCGGCGCTTACAGTGCCAGGCCACGCTTACAGTGCCAGGCAGCGCTTACAGTGCCAGGCCACGCTTACAGTGCCAGGCGGCGCTTACAGTGCCAGGCGGCGCTTACAGTGCCAGGCCGCGCTTACAGTGCCAGGCCACGCTTACAGTGCCAGGGGCGCTTACAGTGCCAGGCTGCGCTTACAGTGCCAGGCTGCGCTTACAGTGCCAGGCCACGCTTACAGTGCCAGGCGGCGCTTACAGTGCCAGGCCACGCTTACAGTGCCAGGCGGCGCTTACAGTGCCAGGCCGCTCTTACAGTGCCAGGCCACGCTTACAGTGCCAGGCCGCGCTTACAGTGCCAGGCGGCGCTTACAGTGCCAGGCCACGCTTACAGTGCCAGGCCACGCTTACAGTGCCAGGCCACGCTTACAGTGCCAGGCAGCGCTTACAGTGCCAGGCAGCGCTTACAGTGCCAGGCAGCGCTTACAGTGCCAGGCAGCGCTTACAGTGCCAGGCTGCGCTTACAGTGCCAGGCAGCGCTTACAGTGCCAGGCCACGCTTACAGTGCCAGGCCACGCTTACAGTGCCAGGCCACGCTTACAGTGCCAGGCCACGCTTACAGTGCCAGGCCGCGCTTACAGTGCCAGGCCACGCTTACAGTGCCAGGCTGTGCTTACAGTGCCAGGCTGTGCTTACAGTGCCAGGTGGCGCTTACAGTGCCAGGCCACGCTTACAGTGCCAGGCGGCGCTTACAGTGCCAGGCCACGCTTACAGTGCCAGGCCGCGCTTACAGTGCCAGGCGGCGCTTACAGTGCCAGGCGGTGCTTACAGTGCCAGGCGGCGCTTACAGTGCCAGGCGGCGCTTACAGTGCCAGGCGGCGCTTACAGTGCCAGGCGGCGCTTACAGTGCCAGGCGGTGCTTACAGTGCCAGGCAGCGCTTACAGTGCCAGGCCACGCTTACAGTGCCAGGCGGCGCTTACAGTGCCAGGCCACGCTTACAGTGCCAGGCGGCGCTCACAGTGCCAGGCTGTGCTTACAGTGCCAGGCGGCGCTTACAGTGCCAGGCGGCGCTTACAGTGCCAGGCTGTGCTTACAGTGCCAGGCCACGCTTACAGTGCCAGGCAGCGCTTACAGTGCCAGGCTGTGCTTACAGTGCCAGGCAGCGCTTACAGTGCCAGGCCGCGCTTACAGTGCCAGGCGGCGCTTGGCTGCGCTTACAGTGCCAGGCCACGCTTACATTGCCAGGCGGCGCTTACAGTGCCAGGCCACGCTTACAGTGCCAGGCGGCGCTTACAGTGCCAGGCAGCGCTTACAGTGCCAGGCCACGCTTACAGTGCCAGGCGGCGCTTACAGTGCCAGGCGGCGCTTACAGTGCCAGGCCGCGCTTACAGTGCCAGGCCACGCTTACAGTGCCAGGCAGCGCTTACAGTGCCAGGCCACGCTTACAGTGCCAGGCGGCGCTTACAGTGCCAGGCGGCGCTTACAGTGCCAGGCCGCGCTTACAGTGCCAGGCCACGCTTACAGTGCCAGGGGCGCTTACAGTGCCAGGCTGCGCTTACAGTGCCAGGCTGCGCTTACAGTGCCAGGCCGCGCTTACAGTGCCAGGCGGCGCTTACAGTGCCAGGCGGCACTTACAGTGCCAGGCGGCGCTTACAGTGCCAGGCCACGCTTACAGTGCCAGGCGGCGCTTACAGTGCCAGGCGGCGCTTACAGTGCCAGGCCGCGCTTACAGTGCCAGGCCGCGCTTACAGTGCCAGGCGGCGCTTACAGTGCCAGGCGGCGCTTACAGTGCCAGGCGGCGCTTACAGTGCCAGGCGGCGCTTACAGTGCCAGGCGGCGCTTACAGTGCCAGGCGGCGCTTACAGTGCCAGGCGGCGCTTACAGTGCCAGGCCACGCTTACAGTGCCAGGCAGCGCTTACAGTGCCAGGCCACGCTTACAGTGCCAGGCGGCGCTTACAGTGCCAGGCGGCGCTTACAGTGCCAGGCCGCGCTTACAGTGCCAGGCCACGCTTACAGTGCCAGGGGCGCTTACAGTGCCAGGCTGCGCTTACAGTGCCAGGCCACGCTTACAGTGCCAGGCGGCGCTTACAGTGCCAGGCCACGCTTACAGTGCCAGGCGGCGCTTACAGTGCCAGGCAGCGCTTACAGTGCCAGGCCACGCTTACAGTGCCAGGCGGCGCTTACAGTGCCAGGCGGCGCTTACAGTGCCAGGCCGCGCTTACAGTGCCAGGCCACGCTTACAGTGCCAGGCAGCGCTTACAGTGCCAGGCCACGCTTACAGTGCCAGGCGGCGCTTACAGTGCCAGGCGGCGCTTACAGTGCCAGGCCGCGCTTACAGTGCCAGGCCACGCTTACAGTGCCAGGGGCGCTTACAGTGCCAGGCTGCGCTTACAGTGCCAGGCTGCGCTTACAGTGCCAGGCCGCGCTTACAGTGCCAGGCGGCGCTTACAGTGCCAGGCGGCACTTACAGTGCCAGGCGGCGCTTACAGTGCCAGGCCACGCTTACAGTGCCAGGCCACGCTTACAGTGCCAGGCGGCGCTTACAGTGCCAGGCCGCGCTTACAGTGCCAGGCCGCGCTTACAGTGCCAGGCCGCGCTTACAGTGCCAGGCCGCGCTTACAGTGCCAGGCGGCGCTTACAGTGCCAGGCGGCGC
This sequence comes from Ascaphus truei, assembly GCF_040206685.1. Lineage (NCBI taxonomy): Eukaryota > Metazoa > Chordata > Amphibia > Anura > Ascaphidae > Ascaphus > Ascaphus truei. The sequence continues at coordinate 99,383 of NW_027457019.1, read as the reverse complement.
TTACAGTGCCAGGCGGCGCTTACAGTGCCAGGCGGCGCTTACAGTGCCAGGCGGCGCTTACAGTGCCAGGCCGCGCTTACAGTGCCAGGCCGCGCTTACAGTGCCAGGCAGCGCTTACAGTGCCAGGCAGCGCTTACAGTGCCAGGCCGCGCTTACAGTGCCAGGCCGCGCTTACAGTGCCAGGCGGCGCTTACAGTGCCAGGCGGCGCTTACAGTGCCAGGCCACGCTTACAGTGCCAGGCGGCGCTTACAGTGCCAGGCCACGCTTACAGTGCCAGGCCACGCTTACAGTGCCAGGCCACGCTAGTGCCAGGCGACGCTTACAGTGCCAGGCCACGCTTACAGTGCCAGGCGGCGCTTACAGTGCCAGGCCACGCTTACAGTGCCAGGCGGCGCTTACAGTGCCAGGCGGCGCTTACAGTGCCAGGCCGCGCTTACAGTGCCAGGCGGCGCTTACAGTGCCAGGCGGCGCTTACAGTGCCAGGCCACGCTTACAGTGCCAGGCCACGCTTACAGTGCCAGGCCACGCTTACAGTGCCAGGTCGCGCTTACAGTGCCAGGCGGCGCTTACAGTGCCAGGCGGCGCTTACAGTGCCAGGCGGCGCTTACAGTGCCAGGCCACGCTTACAGTGCCAGGCCGCGCTTACAGTGCCAGGCGGCGCTTACAGTGCCAGGCCACGCTTACATTGCCAGGCGGTGCTTACAGTGCCAGGCAGCGCTTACAGTGCCAGGCCACGCTTACAGTGCCAGGCGGCGCTTACAGTGCCAGGCTGCGCTTACAGTGCCAGGCCACGCTTACAGTGCCAGGCGGCGCTTACAGTGCCACGTGGCACTTACAGTGCCAGGCGGCGCTTACAGTGCCAGGCGGCGCTTACAGTGCCAGGCCACGCTTACAGTGCCAGGCGGCGCTTACAGTGCCAGGCGGCGCTTACAGTGCCAGGCGGCGCTTACAGTGCCAGGCCACGCTTACAGTGCCAGGCGGCGCTTACAGTGCCAGGCCACGCTTACAGTGCCAGGCCACGCTTACAGTGCCAGGCCACGCTTACAGTGCCAGGCGGCGCTTACAGTGCCAGGCCACGCTTACAGTGCCAGGCCACGCTTACAGTGCCAGGCGGCGCTTACAGTGCCAGGTCACGCTTACAGTGCCAGGCGGCGCTTACAGTGCCAGGCGGCGCTTACAGTGCCAGGCCACGCTTACAGTGCCAGGCCACGCTTACAGTGCCAGGCCACGCTTACAGTGCCAGGCCGCGCTTACAGTGCCAGGCCACGCTTACAGTGCCAGGCCACGCTTACAGTGCCAGGCCACGCTTACAGTGCCATGCCACGCTTACAGTGCCAGGCGGCGCTTACAGTGCCAGGCGGCGCTTACAGTGCCAGGCCACGCTTACAGTGCCAGGCCGCGCTTACAGTGCCAGGCCACGCTTACAGTGCCAGGTGGCGCTTACAGTGCCAGGCGGCGCTTACAGTGCCAGGCGGCGCTTACAGTGCCAGGCCACGCTTACAGTGCCAGGCCACGCTTACAGTGCCAGGCCACGCTTACAGTGCCAGGCCACGCTTACAGTGCCAGGCCGCGCTTACAGTGCCAGGCCACGCTTACAGTGCCAGGCCACGCTTACAGTGCCAGGCCACGCTTACAGTGCCAGGCCACGCTTACAGTGCCAGGCGGTGCTTACAGTGCCAGGCCGCGCTTACAGTGCCAGGCCGCGCTTACAGTGCCAGGCGGCGCTTACAGTGCCAGGCGGCGCTTACAGTGCCAGGCCGCGCTTACAGTGCCAGGCAGCGCTTACAGTGCCAGGCAGCGCTTACAGTGCCAGGCAGCGCTTACAGTGCCAGGCCGCGCTTACAGTGCCAGGCTGTGCTTACAGTGCCAGGCGGCGCTTACAGTGCCAGGCGGCGCTTACAGTGCCAGGCCACGCTTACAGTGCCAGGCGGCGCTTACAGTGCCAGGCCACGCTTACAGTGCCAGGCCACGCTTACAGTGCCAGGCCACGCTTACAGTGCCAGGCGGCGCTTACAGTGCCAGGCGGCGCTTACAGTGCCAGGCGACGCTTACAGTGCCAGGCGACGCTTACAGTGCCAGGCCACGCTTACAGTGCCAGGCGGCGCTTACAGTGCCAGGCGGCGCTTACAGTGCCAGGCGGCGCTTACAGTGCCAGGCAGCGCTTACAGTGCCAGGCAGCGCTTACAGTGCCAGGCAGCGCTTACAGTGCCAGGCCGCACTTACAGTGCCAGGCTGTGCTTACAGTGCCAGGCGGCGCTTACAGTGCCAGGCGGCGCTTACAGTGCCAGGCCGCGCTTACAGTGCCAGGCGGCGCTTACAGTGCCAGGCCACGCTTACAGTGCCAGGCCACGCTTACAGTGCCAGGCCACGCTTACAGTGCCAGGCGGCGCTTACAGTGCCAGGCGACGCTTACAGTGCCAGGCCACGCTTACAGTGCCAGGCCACGCTTACAGTGCCAGGCCACGCTTACAGTGCCAGGCGGCGCTTACAGTGCCAGGCGACGCTTACAGTGCCAGGCCACGCTTACAGTGCCAGGCGGCGCTTACAGTGCCAGGCGGCGCTTACAGTGCCAGGCCACGCTTACAGTGCCAGGCGGCGCTTACAGAGCCAGGCGGCGCTTACAGTGCCAGGCCACGCTTTCAGTGCCAGGCCACGCTTACAGTGCCAGGCCACGCTTACAGTGCCAGGCCGCGCTTACAGTGCCAGGCGGCGCTTACAGTGCCAGGCGGCGCTTACAGTGCCAGGCGGCGCTTACAGTGCCAGGCCACGCTTACAGTGCCAGGCCGCGCTTACAGTGCCAGGCGGCGCTTACAGTGCCAGGCTGCGCTTACAGTGCCAGGCCACGCTTACAGTGCCAGGCGGCGCTTACAGTGCCAGGCGGCACTTACAGTGCCAGGCGGCGCTTACAGTGCCAGGCGGCGCTTACAGTGCCAGGCCACGCTTACAGTGCCAGGCGGCGCTTACAGTGCCAGGTGGCGCTTACAGTGCCAGGCGGCGCTTACAGTGCCAGGCGGCGCTTACAGTGCCAGGCCACGCTTACAGTGCCAGGCCACGCTTACAGTGCCAGGCCACGCTTACAGTGCCAGGCCACGCTTACAGTGCCAGGCCGCGCTTACAGTGCCAGGCCACGCTTACAGTGCCAGGCCACGCTTACAGTGCCAGGCCACGCTTACAGTGCCAGGCCACGCTTACAGTGCCAGGCGGTGCTTACAGTGCCAGGCCGCGCTTACAGTGCCAGGCCACGCTTACAGTGCCAGGCGGCGCTTACAGTGCCAGGCGGCGCTTACAGTGCCAGGCCGCGCTTACAGTGCCAGGCAGCGCTTACAGTGCCAGGCAGCGCTTACAGTGCCAGGCAGCGCTTACAGTGCCAGGCCGCACTTACAGTGCCAGGCTGTGCTTACAGTGCCAGGCGGCGCTTACAGTGCCAGGCCGCGCTTACAGTGCCAGGCCACGCTTACAGTGCCAGGCGGCGCTTACAGTGCCAGGCCACGCTTACAGTGCCAGGCCACGCTTACAGTGCCAGGCCACGCTTACAGTGCCAGGCGGCGCTTACAGTGCCAGGCGACGCTTACAGTGCCAGGCGACGCTTACAGTGCCAGGCCACGCTTACAGTGCCAGGCGGCGCTTACAGTGCCAGGCGGCGCTTACAGTGCCAGGCGGCGCTTACAGTGCCAGGCCGCGCTTACAGTGCCAGGCAGCGCTTACAGTGCCAGGCAGCGCTTACAGTGCCATGCAGCGCTTACAGTGCCAGGCCGCACTTACAGTGCCAGGCTGTGCTTACAGTGCCAGGCGGCGCTTACAGTGCCAGGCGGCGCTTACAGTGCCAGGCCACGCTTACAGTGCCAGGCGGCGCTTACAGTGCCAGGCCACGCTTACAGTGCCAGGCCACGCTTACAGTGCCAGGCCACGCTTACAGTGCCAGGCGGCGCTTACAGTGCCAGGCGACGCTTACAGTGCCAGGCCACGCTTACAGTGCCAGGCGGCGCTTACAGTGCCAGGCGGCGCTTACAGTGCCAGGCCACGCTTACAGTGCCAGGCGGCGCTTACAGTGCCAGGCGGCGCTTACAGTGCCAGGCCACGCTTACAGTGCCAGGCCACGCTTACAGTGCCAGGCCACGCTTACAGTGCCAGGCCGCGCTTACAGTGCCAGGCGGCGCTTACAGTGCCAGGCGGCGCTTACAGTGCCAGGCGGCGCTTACAGTGCCAGGCCACGCTTACAGTGCCAGGCCGCGCTTACAGTGCCAGGCGGCGCTTACAGTGCCAGGCCGCGCTTACAGTGCCAGGCCACGCTTACAGTGCCAGGCGGCGCTTACAGTGCCAGGCGGCACTTACAGTGCCAGGCGGCGCTTACAGTGCCAGGCGGCGCTTACAGTGCCAGGCCACACTTACAGTGCCAGGCGGCGCTTACAGTGCCAGGCGGCGCTTACAGTGCCAGGCGGCGCTTACAGTGCCAGGCAGCGCTTACAGTGCCAGGCAGCGCTTACAGTGCCAGGCAGCGCTTACAGTGCCAGGCCGCGCTTACAGTGCCAGGCGGCGCTTACAGTGCCAGGCGGCGCTTACAGTGCCAGGCCACGCTTACAGTGCCAGGCGGCGCTTACAGTGCCAGGCCACGCTTACAGTGCCAGGCGGCGCTTACAGTGCCAGGCGGCGCTTACAGTGCCAGGCCACGCTTACAGTGCCAGGCGGCGCTTACAGTGCCAGGCGGCGCTTACAGTGCCAGGCGGCGCTTACAGTGCCAGGCGGCGCTTTCAGTGCCAGGCGGCGCTTACAGTGCCAGGCCACGCTTACAGTGCCAGGCAGCGCTTACAGTGCCAGGCCGCGCTTACAGTGCCAGGCTGCGCTTACAGTGCCAGGCGGCGCTTACAGTGCCAGGCGGCGCTTACAGTGCCAGGCCACGCTTACAGTGCCAAGCCGCGCTTACAGTGCCAGGCCGCGCTTACAGTGCCAGTCCACGCTTACAGTGCCAGGCAGCGCTTACAGTGCCAGGCCACGCTTACAGTGCCAGGCCGCGCTTACAGTGCCAGGCGGCGCTTACAGTGCCAGGCCACGCTTACAGTGCCAGGCCGCGCTTACAGTGCCAGGCCGTGCTTACAGTGCCAGGCCGTGCTTACAGTGCCAGGCCGTGCTTACAGTGCCAGGCGGCGCTTACAGTGCCAGGCGGCGCTTACAGTGCCAGGCCACGCTTACAGTGCCAGGCAGCGCTTACAGTGCCAGGCCACGCTTACAGTGCCAGGCGGCGCTGACAGTGCCAGGCGGCGCTTACAGTGCCAGGCCGCGCTTACAGTGCCAGGCCACGCTTACAGTGCCAGGGGCGCTTACAGTGCCAGGCTGCGCTTACAGTGCCAGGCTGCGCTTACAGTGCCAGGCTGCGCTTACAGTGCCAGGCGGCGCTTACAGTGCCAGGCCACGCTTACAGTGCCAGGCGGCGCTTACAGTGCCAGGCAGCACTTACAGTGCCAGGCCACGCTTACAGTGCCAGGCGGCGCTTACAGTGCCAGGCGGCGCTTACAGTGCCAGGCCGCGCTTACAGTGCCAGGCCACGCTTACAGTGCCAGGCAGCGCTTACAGTGCCAGGCCACGCTTACAGTGGCAGGCGGCGCTTACAGTGCCAGGCGGCGCTTACAGTGCCAGGCGGCGCTTACAGTGCCAGGCCACGCTTACAGTGCCAGGGGCGCTTACAGTGCCAGGCTGCGCTTACAGTGCCAGGCTGCGCTTACAGTGCCAGGCCGCGCTTACAGTGCCAGGCAGCGCTTACAGTGCCAGGCGGCACTTACAGTGCCAGGCGGCGCTTACAGTGCCAGGCCACGCTTACAGTGCCAGGCGGCGCTTACAGTGCCAGGTGGCGCTTACAGTGCCAGGCCGCGCTTACAGTGCCAGGCAGCGCTTACAGTGCCAGGCAGCGCTTACAGTGCCAGGCAGCGCTTACAGTGCCAGGCTGTGCTTACAGTGCCAGGCGGCGCTTACAGTGCCAGGCGGCGCTTACAGTGCCAGGCCACGCTTACAGTGCCAGGCGGCGCTTACAGTGCCAGGCCACGCTTACAGTGCCAGGCCACGCTTACAGTGCCAGGCCACGCTTACAGTGCCAGGCGGCGCTTACAGTGCCAGGCGACGCTTACAGTGCCAGGCCACGCTTACAGTGCCAGGCGGCGCTTACAGTGCCAGGCGGCGCTTACAGTGCCAGGCCACGCTTACAGTGCCAGGCGGCGCTTACAGTGCCAGGCGGCGCTTACAGTGCCAGGCCACGCTTACAGTGCCAGGCGGCGCTTACAGTGCCAGGCCACGCTTACAGTGCCAGGCCACGCTTACAGTGCCAGGCCACGCTTACAGTGCCAGGCGGCGCTTACAGTGCCAGGCCACGCTTACAGTGCCAGGCCGCGCTTACAGTGCCAGGCGGCGCTTACAGTGCCAGGCCACGCTTACAGTGCCAGGCGGCGCTTACAGTGCCAGGCGGCGCTTACAGTGCCAGGCGGCGCTTACAGTGCCAGGCCACGCTTACAGTGCCAGGCCACGCTTACAGTGCCAGGCCACGCTTACAGTGCCAGGCCGCGCTTACAGTGCCAGGCCACGCTTACAGTGCCAGGCCACGCTTACAGTGCCAGGCCACGCTTACAGTGCCAGGCCACGCTTACAGTGCCAGGCGGCGCTTACAGTGCCAGGCAGCGCTTACAGTGCCAGGCCACGCTTACAGTGCCAGGCCGCGCTTACAGTGCCAGGCCACGCTTACAGTGCCAGGTGGCGCTTACAGTGCCAGGCGGCGCTTACAGTGCCAGGCGGCGCTTACAGTGCCAGGCCACGCTTACAGTGCCAGGCCACGCTTACAGTGCCAGGCCACGCTTACAGTGCCAGGCCACGCTTACAGTGCCAGGCCACGCTTACAGTGCCAGGCCACGCTTACAGTGCCAGGCCACGCTTACAGTGCCAGGCCACGCTTACAGTGCCAGGCGGTGCTTACAGTGCCAGGCCGCGCTTACAGTGCCAGGCCGTGCTTACAGTGCCAGGCCACGCTTACAGTGCCAGGCGACGCTTACAGTGCCAGGCCACACTTACAGTGCCAGGCCACGCTTACAGTGCCAGGCGGCGCTTACAGTGCCAGGCAGCGCTTACAGTGCCAGGCCACGCTTACAGTGCCAGGCGGCGCTTACAGTGCCAGGCCACGCTTACAGTGCCAGGCCACGCTTACAGTGCCAGGCCACGCTTACAGTGCCAGGCGGTGCTTACAGTGCCAGGCCGCGCTTACAGTGCCAGGCCACGCTTACAGTGCCAGGCGGCGCTTACAGTGCCAGGCAGCGCTTACAGTGCCAGGCCACGCTTACAGTGCCAGGCGGCGCTTACAGTGCCAGGCCGCGCTTACAGTGCCAGGCCACGCTTACAGTGCCAGGCGGCGCTTACAGTGCCAGGCGGCACTTACAGTGCCAGGCCACGCTTACAGTGCCAGGCGGCGCTTACAGTGCCAGGCGGCGCTTACAGTGCCAGGCGGCGCTTACAGTGCCAGGCGGCGCTTACAGTGCCAGGCCGCGCTTACAGTGCCAGGCCGCGCTTACAGTGCCAGTCCACGCTTACAGTGCCAGGCAGCGCTTACAGTGCCAGGCCACGCTTACAGTGCCAGGCCGCGCTTACAGTGCCAGGCCGTGCTTACAGTGCCAGGCGGCGCTTACAGTGCCAGGCGGCACTTACAGTGCCAGGCGGCACTTACAGTGCCAGGCCATGCTTACAGTGCCAGGCCATGCTTACAGTGCCAGGCGGCGCTTACAGTGCCAGGCGGCGCTTACAGTGCCAGGCCACGCTTACAGTGCCAGGCCGTGCTTACAGTGCCAGGCGGCGCTTACAGTGCCAGGCCGTGCTTACAGTGCCAGGCGGCGCTTACAGTGCCAGGCGGCGCTTACAGTGCCAGACGGCGCTTACAGTGCCAGGCGGCGCTTACAGTGCCAGGCGGCGCTTACAGTGCCAGGCCACGCTTACAGTGCCAGGCCGCGCTTACAGTGCCAGGCGGCGCTTACAGTGCCAGGCCATGCTTACAGTGCCAGGCGGCGCTTACAGTGCCAGGCAGCGCTTACAGTGCCAGGCCACGCTTACAGTGCCAGGCCACGCTTACAGTGCCAGGCGGCACTTACAGTGCCAGGCCATGCTTACAGTGCCAGGCCGCGCTTACAGTGCCAGGCCACGCTTACAGTGCCAGGCCACGCTTACAGTGCCAGGCCGCGCTTAAAGTGCCAGGCCGCGCTTACAGTGCCAGGCCGTGCTTACAGTGCCAGGCGGCGCTTACAGTGCCAGGCGGCGCTTACAGTGCCAGGCCACGCTTACAGTGCCAGGCGGCGCTTACAGTGCCAGGCCACGCTTACAGTGCCAGGCGGCGCTTACAGTGCCAGGCGGCGCTTACAGTGCCAGGCCGTGCTTACAGTGCCAGGCCGTGCTTACAGTGCCAGGCCACGCTTACAGTGCCAGGCGGCGCTTACAGTGCCAGGCCACACTTACAGTGCCAGGCCACGCTTACAGTGCCAGGCGGCGCTTACAGTGCCAGGCGGCGCTTACAGTGCCAGGCCACGCTTACAGTGCCAGGCGGCGCTTACAGTGCCAGGCCACACTTACAGTGCCAGGCCACGCTTACAGTGCCAGGCCGCGCTTACAGTGCCAGGCAGCGCTTACAGTGCCAGGCAACGCTTACAGTGCCAGGCAGCGCTTACAGTGCCAGGCCGCGCTTACAGTGCCAGGCAGCGCTTACAGTGCCAGGCCACGCTTACAGTGCCAGGCAGCGCTTACAGTGCAAGGCCGCGCTTACAGTGCCAGGCTGCGCTTACAGTGCCAGGCAGCGCTTACAGTGCCAGGCGGCGCTTACAGTGCCAGGCCACGCTTACAGTGCCAGGCAGCGCTTACAGTGCCAGGCCATGCTTACAGTGCCAGGCGGCGCTTACAGTGCCAGGCAGCGCTTACAGTGCCAGGCCATGCTTACAGTGCCAGGCAGCGCTTACAGTGCCAGGCCATGCTTACAGTGCCAGGCGGCGCTTACAGTGCCAGGCAGCGCTTACAGTGCCAGGCCATGCTTACAGTGCCAGGCAGCGCTTACAGTGCCAGGCGGCGCTTACAGTGCCAGGCCACGCTTACAGTGCCAGGCAGCGCTTACAGTGCCAGGCCGCGCTTACAGTGCCAGGCAGCGCTTACAGTGCCAGGCCATGCTTACAGTGCCAGGCAGCGCTTATAGTGCCAGGCCATGCTTACAGTGCCAGGCGGCGCTTACAGTGCCAGGCGGCGCTTACAGTGCCAGGCCATGCTTACAGTGCCAAGCGGCGCTTACAGTGCCAGGCAGCGCTTACAGTGCCAGGCCACGCTTACAGTGCCAGGCAGCGCTTACAGTGCCAGGCGGCGCTTACAGTGCCAGGCAGCGCTTACAGTGCCAGGCCACGGTTACAGTGCCAGGCAGCGCTTACAGTGCCAGGCGGCGCTTACAGTGCCAGGCGGCGCTTACAGTGCCAGGCAGCGCTTACAGTGCCAGGCCACACTTACAGTGCCAGACGGCGCTTACAGTGCCAGGCAGCACTTACAGTGCCAGGCGGCGCTTACAGTGCCAGGCGGCGCTTACAGTGCCAGGCAGCGCTTACAGTGCCAGGCCACGCTTACAGTGCCAGGCGGCGCTTACAGTGCCAGGCCACGCTTACAGTGCCAGGCCACGCTTACAGTGCCAGGCCACGCTTACAGTGCCAGGCCACGCTTACAGTGCCAGGCCGCGCTTACAGTGCCAGGCCACGCTTACAGTGCCAGGCCATGCTTACAGTGCCTGGCCACGCTTACAGTGCCAGGCCACGCTTACAGTGCCAGGCGGCGCTTACAGTGCCAGGCAGCGCTTACAGTGCCAGGCCACGCTTACAGTGCCAGGCCGCGCTTACAGTGCCAGGCCACGCTTACAGTGCCAGGTGGCGCTTACAGTGCCAGGCGGCGCTTACAGTGCCAGGCGGCGCTTACAGTGCCAGGCCACGCTTACAGTGCCAGGCCACGCTTACAGTGCCAGGCGGCGCTTACAGTGCCAGGCAGCGCTTACAGTGCCAGGCCACGCTTACAGTGCCAGGCGGCGCTTACAGTGCCAGGCCACGCTTACAGTGCCAGGCGGCGCTTACAGTGCCAGGCGGCGCTTACAGTGCCAGGCGGCGCTTACAGTGCCAGGCGGCGCTTACAGTGCCAGGCGGCGCTTACAGTGCCAGGCCACGCTTACAGTGCCAGGCAGCGCTTACAGTGCCAGGCCGCGCTTTCAGTGCCAGGCTGCGCTTACAGTGCCAGGCGGCGCTTACAGTGCCAGGCGGCGCTTACAGTGCCAGGCCACGCTTACAGTGCCAGGCCGCGCTTACAGTGCCAGGCCGCGCTTACAGTGCCAGTCCACGCTTACAGTGCCAGGCAGCGCTTACAGTTCCAGGCCACGCTTACAGTGCCAGGCCGCGCTTACAGTGCCAGGCGGTGCTTACAGTGCCAGGCGGCGCTTACAGTGCCAGGCGGCACTTACAGTGCCAGGCGGCACTTACAGTGCCAGGCCATGCTTACAGTGCCAGGCCATGCTTACAGTGCCAGGCGGCGCTTACAGTGCCAGGCGGCGCTTACAGTGCCAGGCGGCGCTTACAGTGCCAGGCCACGCTTACAGTGCCAGGCCGTGCTTACAGTGCCAGGCGGCGCTTACAGTGCCAGGCCGTGCTTACAGTGCCAAGCGGCGCTTACAGTGCCAGGCGGCGCTTACAGTGCCAGGCGGCGCTTACAGTGCCAGGCGGCGCTTACAGTGCCAGGCCGCGCTTACAGTGCCAGGCGGCGCTTACAGTGCCAGACGGCGCTTACAGTGCCAGGCGGCGCTTACAGTGCCAGGCGGCGCTTACAGTGCCAGGCCACGCTTACAGTGCCAGGCCGCGCTTACAGTGCCAGGCGGCGCTTACAGTGCCAGGCCATGCTTACAGTGCCAGGCGGCGCTTACAGTGCCAGGCAGCGCTTACAGTGCCAGGCCACGCTTACAGTGCCAGGCCACGCTTACAGTGCCAGGCGGCACTTACAGTGCCAGGCCACGCTTACAGTGCCAGGCCGCGCTTACAGTGCCAGGCCACGCTTACAGTGCCAGGCCACGCTTACAGTGCCAGGCCGCGCTTACAGTGCCAGGCCGCGCTTACAGTGCCAGGCCGAGCTTACAGTGCCAGGCGGCGCTTACAGTGCCAGGCGGCGCTTACAGTGCCAGGCCACGCTTACAGTGCCAGGCGGCGCTTACAGTGCCAGGCCACGCTTACAGTGCCAGGCGGCGCTTACAGTGCCAGGCGGCGCTTACAGTGCCAGGCCGTGCTTACAGTGCCAGGCCGTGCTTACAGTGCCAGGCCACGCTTACAGTGCCAGGCGGCGCTTACAGTGCCAGGCCACACTTACAGTGCCAGGCCACGCTTACAGTGCCAGGCGGCGCTTACAGTGCCAGGCAGCGCTTACAGTGCCAGGCCACGCTTACAGTGCCAGGCGGCGCTTACAGTGCCAGGCCACGCTTACAGTGCCAGGCCACGCTTACAGTGCCAGGCCACGCTTACAGTGCCAGGCGGTGCTTACAGTGCCAGGCCGCGCTTACAGTGCCAGGCCACGCTTACAGTGCCAGGCGGCGCTTACAGTGCCAGGCCACGCTTACAGTGCCAGGCGGCGCTTACAGTGCCAGGCCGCGCTTACAGTGCCAGGCCACGCTTACAGTGCCAGGCGGCGCTTACAGTGCCAGGCGGCACTTACAGTGCCAGGCCACGCTTACAGTGCCAGGCGGCGCTTACAGTGCCAGGCGGCGCTTACAGTGCCAGGCGGCGCTTACAGTGCCAGGCGGCGCTTACAGTGCCAGGCGGCGCTTACAGTGCCAGGCCGCGCTTACAGTGCCAGGCCGCGCTTACAGTGCCAGTCCACGCTTACAGTGCCAGGCAGCGCTTACAGTGCCAGGCCACGCTTACAGTGCCAGGCGGCGCTTACAGTGCCAGGCCGTGCTTACAGTGCCAGGCGGCGCTTACAGTGCCAGGCGGCACTTACAGTGCCAGGCCATGCTTACAGTGCCAGGCCATGCTTACAGTGCCAGGCGGCGCTTACAGTGCCAGGCGGCGCTTACAGTGCCAGGCCACGCTTACAGTGCCAGGCCGTGCTTACAGTGCCAGGCGGCGCTTACAGTGCCAGGCCGTGCTTACAGTGCCAGGCGGCGCTTACAGTGCCAGGCGGCGCTTACAGTGCCAGGCCGCGCTTACAGTGCCAGGCGGCGCTTACAGTGCCAGACGGCGCTTACAGTGCCAGGCGGCGCTTACAGTGCCAGGCGGCGCTTACAGTGCCAGGCCACGCTTACAGTGCCAGGCCGCGCTTACAGTGCCAGGCGGCGCTTACAGTGCCAGGCCATGCTTACAGTGCCAGGCGGCGCTTACAGTGCCAGGCAGCGCTTACAGTGCCAGGCCACGCTTACAGTGCCAGGCCACGCTTACAGTGCCAGGCGGCACTTACAGTGCCAGGCCACGCTTACAGTGCCAGGCCGCGCTTACAGTGCCAGGCCACGCTTACAGTGCCAGGCCACGCTTACAGTGCCAGGCCGCGCTTAAAGTGCCAGGCCGCGCTTACAGTGCCAGGCCGTGCTTACAGTGCCAGGCGGCGCTTACAGTGCCAGGCGGCGCTTACAGTGCCAGGCCACGCTTACAGTGCCAGGCGGCGCTTACAGTGCCAGGCCACGCTTACAGTGCCAGGCGGCGCTTACAGTGCCAGGCGGCGCTTACAGTGCCAGGCCGTGCTTACAGTGCCAGGCCGTGCTTACAGTGCCAGGCCACGCTTACAGTGCCAGGCGGCGCTTACAGTGCCAGGCCACACTTACAGTGCCAGGCCACGCTTACAGTGCCAGGCGGCGCTTACAGTGCCAGGCAGCGCTTACAGTGCCAGGCCACGCTTACAGTGCCAGGCGGCGCTTACAGTGCCAGGCCACACTTACAGTGCCAGGCCACGCTTACAGTGCCAGGCCGCACTTACAGTGCCAGGCAGCGCTTACAGTGCCAGGCCACGCTTACAGTGCCAGGCAGCGCTTACAGTGCCAGGCCGCGCTTACAGTGCCAGGCAGCGCTTACAGTGCCAGGCCACGCTTACAGTGCCAGGCAGCGCTTACAGTGCCAGGCAGCGCTTACAGTGCCAGGCCATGCTTACAGTGCCAGGCAGCGCTTACAGTGCCAGGCCATGCTTACAGTGCCAGGCGGCGCTTACAGTGCCAGGCAGCGCTTACAGTGCCAGGCCATGCTTACAGTGCCAGGCAGCGCTTACAGTGCCAGGCGGCGCTTACAGTGCCAGGCCACGCTTACAGTGCCAGGCAGCGCTTACAGTGCCAGGCCGCGCTTACAGTGCCAGGCAGCGCTTACAGTGCCAGGCCATGCTTACAGTGCCAGGCAGCGCTTACAGTGCCAGGCCATGCTTACAGTGCCAGGCGGCGCTTACAGTGCCAGGCGGCGCTTACAGTGCCAGGCCATGCTTACAGTGCCAGGCGGCGCTTACAGTGCCAGGCAGCGCTTACAGTGCCAGGCCACGCTTACAGTGCCAGGCAGCGCTTACAGTGCCAGGCGGCGCTTACAGTGCCAGGCAGCGCTTACAGTGCCAGGCCACGGTTACAGTGCCAGGCAGCGCTTACAGTGCCAGGTGGCGCTTACAGTGCCAGGCGGCGCTTACAGTGCCAGGCAGCGCTTACAGTGCCAGGCCACACTTACAGTGCCAGACGGCGCTTACAGTGCCAGGCAGCACTTACAGTGCCAGGCGGCGCTTACAGTGCCAGGCGGCGCTTACAGTGCCAGGCCATGCTTACAGTGCCAGGCGGCGCTTACAGTGCCAGGCAGCGCTTACAGTGCCAGGCCACGCTTACAGTGCCAGGCAGCGCTTACAGTGCCAGGCGGCGCTTACAGTGCCAGGCAGCGCTTACAGTGCCAGGCCACGGTTACAGTGCCAGGCAGCGCTTACAGTGCCAGGTGGCGCTTACAGTGCCAGGCGGCGCTTACAGTGCCAGGCAGCGCTTACAGTGCCAGGCCACACTTACAGTGCCAGACGGCGCTTACAGTGCCAGGCAGCACTTACAGTGCCAGGCGGCGCTTACAGTGCCAGGCGGCGCTTACAGTGCCAGGCAGCGCTTACAGTGCCAGGCCACGCTTACAGTGCCAGGCGGCGCTTACAGTGCCAGGCCACGCTTACAGTGCCAGGCAGCGCTTACAGTGCCAGGCGGCGCTTACAGTGCCAGGCAGCGCTTACAGTGCCAGGCCACGCTTACAGTGCCAGGCAGCGCTTACAGTGCCAGGCGGCGCTTACAGTGCCAGGCGGCGCTTACAGTGCCAGGCAGCGCTTACAGTGCCAGGCCACACTTACAGTGCCAGACGGCGCTTACAGTGCCAGGCAGCATTTACAGTGCCAGGCGGCGCTTACAGTGCCAGGCGGCGCTTACAGTGCCAGGCAGCGCTTACAGTGCCAGGCCACGCTTACAGTGCCAGGCGGCGCTTACAGTGCCAGACGGCGCTTACAGTGCCAGGCGGCGCTTACAGTGCCAGGCGGCGCTTACAGTGCCAGGCCACGCTTACAGTGCCAGGCCACGCTTACAGTGCCAGGCGGCGCTTACAGTGCCAGGCCACGCTTACAGTGCCAGGCCACGCTTACAGTGCCAGGCGGTGCTTACAGTGCCAGGCGGCGCTAACAGTGCCAGGCAGCGCTTACAGTGCCAGGCCATGCTTACAGTGCCAGGCAGCGCTTACAGTGCCAGGCCATGCTTACAGTGCCAGGCGGCGCTTACAGTGCCAGGCAGCGCTTACAGTGCCAGGCTGCGCTTACAGTGCCAGGCAGCGCTTACAGTGCCAGGCCGCGCTTACAGTGCCAGGCAGCGCTTACAGTGCCAGGCCATGCTTACAGTGCCAGGCAGCGCTTACAGTGCCAGGCCATGCTTACAGTGCCAGGCGGCGCTTACAGTGCCAGGCGGCGCTTACAGTGCCAGGCCATGCTTACAGTGCCAGGCGGCGCTTACAGTGCCAGGCAGCGCTTACAGTGCCAGGCCACGCTTACAGTGCCAGGCAGCGCTTACAGTGCCAGGCGGCGCTTACAGTGCCAGGCAGCGCTTACAGTGCCAGGCCACGCTTACAGTGCCAGGCAGCGCTTACAGTGCCAGGCGGCGCTTACAGTGCCAGGCGGCGCTTACAGTGCCAGGCAGCGCTTACAGTGCCAGGCCACACTTACAGTGCCAGACGGCGCTTACAGTGCCAGGCAGCACTTACAGTGCCAGGCGGCGCTTACAGTGCCAGGCGCCGCTTACAGTGCCAGGCAGCGCTTACAGTGCCAGGCGGCGCTTACAGTGCCAGGCGGCGCTTACAGTGCCAGGCGGCGCTTACAGTGCCAGGCCACGCTTACAGTGCCAGGCCACGCTTACAGTGCCAGGCGGTGCTTACAGTGCCAGGCGGTGCTTACAGTGCCAGGCCACGCTTACAGTGCCAGGCCGCGCTTACAGTGCCAGGCTGCGCTTACAGTGCCAGGCCACGCTTACAGTGCCAGGCGGCGCTTACAGTGCCAGGCGGCGCTTACAGTGCCAGGCGGCTCTTACAGTGCCAGGCGGCGCTTACAGTGCCAGGCCATGCTTACAGTGCCAGGCGGCCCTTACAGTGCCAGGCCACGCTTACAGTGCCAGGCGGCGCTTACAGTGCCAGGCGGCGCTTACAGTGCCAGGCCACGCTTACAGTGCCAGGCCCCGCTTACAGTGCCAGGCGGCGCTTACAGTGCCAGGCCACGCTTACAGTGCCAGGCCACGCTTACAGTGCCAGGCGGTGCTTACAGTGCCAGGCTGCGCTTACAGTGCCAGGCCACGCTTACAGTGCCAGGCGGTGCTTACAGTGCCAGGCGGTGCTTACAGTGCCAGGCCACGCTTACAGTGCCAGGCCGCGCTTACAGTGCCAGGCTGCGCTTATAGTGCCAGGCCACGCTTACAGTGCCAGGCGGCGCTTACAGTGCCAGGCGGCGCTTACAGTGCCAGGCCACGCTTACAGTGCCAGGCGGCGCTTACAGTGCCAGGCGGCGCTTACAGTGCCAGGCCGCGCTTACAGTGCCAGGCTGCGCTTACAGTGCCAGGCGGCGCTTACAGTGCCAGGCCACGCTTACAGTGCCAGGCAGCGCTTACAGTGCCAGGCCACGCTTACAGTGCCAGGCGGCGCTTACAGTGCCAGGCGGCGCTTACAGTGCCAGGCAGCGCTTACAGTGCCAGGCCGCGCTTACAGTGCCAGGCTGCGCTTACAGTGCCAGGCCGCGCTTACAGTGCCAGGCTGCGCTTACAGTGCCAGGCGGCGCTTACAGTGCCAGGCGGCGCTTACAGTGCCAGGCCACGCTTACAGTGCCAGGCCACGCTTACAGTGCCAGGCCACGCTTACAGTGCCAGGCAGCGCTTACAGTGCCAGGCCACGCTTACAGTGCCAGGCGGCACTTACAGTGCCAGGCCGCGCTTACAGTGCCAGGCGGCGCTTACAGTGCCAGGCTGCGCTTACAGTGCCAGGCCGCGCTTACAGTGCCAGGCGGCGCTTACAGTGCCAGGCAGCGCTTACAGTGCCAGGTGGCGCTTACAGTGCCAGGCGGCGCTTACAGTGCCAGGCAGCGCTTACAGTGCCAGGCCACACTTACAGTGCCAGACGGCGCTTACAGTGCCAGGCAGCACTTACAGTGCCAGGCGGCGCTTACAGTGCCAGGCGGCGCTTACAGTGCCAGGCAGCGCTTACAGTGCCAGGCCACGCTTACAGTGCCAGGCGGCGCTTACAGTGCCAGGCCACGCTTACAGTGCCAGGCAGCGCTTACAGTGCCAGGCGGCGCTTACAGTGCCAGGCAGCGCTTACAGTGCCAGGCCACGCTTACAGTGCCAGGCAGCGCTTACAGTGCCAGGCGGCGCTTACAGTGCCAGGCGGCGCTTACAGTGCCAGGCAGCGCTTACAGTGCCAGGCCACACTTACAGTGCCAGACGGCGCTTACAGTGCCAGGCAGCATTTACAGTGCCAGGCGGCGCTTACAGTGCCAGGCGGCGCTTACAGTGCCAGGCAGCGCTTACAGTGCCAGGCCACGCTTACAGTGCCAGGCGGCGCTTACAGTGCCAGACGGCGCTTACAGTGCCAGGCGGCGCTTACAGTGCCAGGCGGCGCTTACAGTGCCAGGCCACGCTTACAGTGCCAGGCCACGCTTACAGTGCCAGGCGGCGCTTACAGTGCCAGGCCACGCTTACAGTGCCAGGCCACGCTTACAGTGCCAGGCGGTGCTTACAGTGCCAGGCGGCGCTAACAGTGCCAGGCAGCGCTTACAGTGCCAGGCCATGCTTACAGTGCCAGGCAGCGCTTACAGTGCCAGGCCATGCTTACAGTGCCAGGCGGCGCTTACAGTGCCAGGCAGCGCTTACAGTGCCAGGCTGCGCTTACAGTGCCAGGCAGCGCTTACAGTGCCAGGCCGCGCTTACAGTGCCAGGCAGCGCTTACAGTGCCAGGCCATGCTTACAGTGCCAGGCAGCGCTTACAGTGCCAGGCCATGCTTACAGTGCCAGGCGGCGCTTACAGTGCCAGGCGGCGCTTACAGTGCCAGGCCATGCTTACAGTGCCAGGCGGCGCTTACAGTGCCAGGCAGCGCTTACAGTGCCAGGCCACGCTTACAGTGCCAGGCAGCGCTTACAGTGCCAGGCGGCGCTTACAGTGCCAGGCAGCGCTTACAGTGCCAGGCCACGCTTACAGTGCCAGGCAGCGCTTACAGTGCCAGGCGGCGCTTACAGTGCCAGGCGGCGCTTACAGTGCCAGGCAGCGCTTACAGTGCCAGGCCACACTTACAGTGCCAGACGGCGCTTACAGTGCCAGGCAGCACTTACAGTGCCAGGCGGCGCTTACAGTGCCAGGCGCCGCTTACAGTGCCAGGCAGCGCTTACAGTGCCAGGCGGCGCTTACAGTGCCAGGCGGCGCTTACAGTGCCAGGCGGCGCTTACAGTGCCAGGCCACGCTTACAGTGCCAGGCCACGCTTACAGTGCCAGGCGGTGCTTACAGTGCCAGGCGGTGCTTACAGTGCCAGGCCACGCTTACAGTGCCAGGCCGCGCTTACAGTGCCAGGCTGCGCTTACAGTGCCAGGCCACGCTTACAGTGCCAGGCGGCGCTTACAGTGCCAGGCGGCGCTTACAGTGCCAGGCGGCTCTTACAGTGCCAGGCGGCGCTTACAGTGCCAGGCCATGCTTACAGTGCCAGGCGGCCCTTACAGTGCCAGGCCACGCTTACAGTGCCAGGCGGCGCTTACAGTGCCAGGCGGCGCTTACAGTGCCAGGCCACGCTTACAGTGCCAGGCCCCGCTTACAGTGCCAGGCGGCGCTTACAGTGCCAGGCCACGCTTACAGTGCCAGGCCACGCTTACAGTGCCAGGCGGTGCTTACAGTGCCAGGCTGCGCTTACAGTGCCAGGCCACGCTTACAGTGCCAGGCGGTGCTTACAGTGCCAGGCGGTGCTTACAGTGCCAGGCCACGCTTACAGTGCCAGGCCGCGCTTACAGTGCCAGGCTGCGCTTATAGTGCCAGGCCACGCTTACAGTGCCAGGCGGCGCTTACAGTGCCAGGCGGCGCTTACAGTGCCAGGCCACGCTTACAGTGCCAGGCGGCGCTTACAGTGCCAGGCGGCGCTTACAGTGCCAGGCCGCGCTTACAGTGCCAGGCTGCGCTTACAGTGCCAGGCGGCGCTTACAGTGCCAGGCCACGCTTACAGTGCCAGGCAGCGCTTACAGTGCCAGGCCACGCTTACAGTGCCAGGCGGCGCTTACAGTGCCAGGCGGCGCTTACAGTGCCAGGCAGCGCTTACAGTGCCAGGCCGCGCTTACAGTGCCAGGCTGCGCTTACAGTGCCAGGCCGCGCTTACAGTGCCAGGCTGCGCTTACAGTGCCAGGCGGCGCTTACAGTGCCAGGCGGCGCTTACAGTGCCAGGCCACGCTTACAGTGCCAGGCCACGCTTACAGTGCCAGGCCACGCTTACAGTGCCAGGCAGCGCTTACAGTGCCAGGCCACGCTTACAGTGCCAGGCGGCACTTACAGTGCCAGGCCGCGCTTACAGTGCCAGGCGGCGCTTACAGTGCCAGGCTGCGCTTACAGTGCCAGGCCGCGCTTACAGTGCCAGGCGGCGCTTACAGTGCCAGGCGGCACTTACAGTGCCAGGCGGCGCTTACAGTGCCAGGCGGCGCTTACAGTGCCAGGCCGCGCTTACAGTGCCAGGCTGCGCTTACAGTGCCAGGCGGCGCTTACAGTGCCAGGCCACGCTTACAGTGCCAGGCAGCGCTTACAGTGCCAGGCCACGCTTACAGTGCCAGGCGGCGCTTACAGTGCCAGGCGGCGCTTACAGTGCCAGGCAGCGCTTACAGTGCCAGGCCACGCTTACAGTGCCAGGCAGCGCTTACAGTGCCAGGCGGCGCTTACAGTGCCAGGCAGCGCTTACAGTGCCAGGCCACGCTTACAGTGCCAGGCAGCGCTTACAGTGCCAGGCGGCGCTTACAGTGCCAGGCAGCGCTTACAGTGCCAGGCCACACTTACAGTGCCAGACGGCGCTTACAGTGCCAGGCAGCACTTACAGTGCCAGGCGGCGCTTACAGTGCCAGGCGCCGCTTACAGTGCCAGGCGGCGCTTACAGTGCCAGGCGGCGCTTACAGTGCCAGGCGGCGCTTACAGTGCCAGGCGGCGCTTACAGTGCCAGGCCACGCTTACAGTGCCAGGCCACGCTTACAGTGCCAGGCGGTGCTTACAGTGCCAGGCCACGCTTACAGTGCCAGGCCGCGCTTACAATGCCAGGCTGCGCTTACAGTGCCAGGCCACGCTTACAGTGCCAGGCGGCGCTTACAGTGCCAGGCGGCGCTTACAGTGCCAGGCCACGCTTACAGTGCCAGGCCACGCTTACAGTGCCAGGCGGCGCTTACAGTGCCAGGCCACGCTTACAGTGCCAGGCCACGCTTACAGTGCCAGGCGGTGCTTACAGTGCCAGGCTGCGCTTACAGTGCCAGGCCACGCTTACAGTGCCAGGCGGTGCTTACAGTGCCAGGCGGTGCTTACAGTGCCAGGCCACGCTTACAGTGCCAGGCCGCGCTTACAGTGCCAGGCTGCGCTTATAGTGCCAGGCCACGCTTACAGTGCCAGGCGGCGCTTACAGTGCCAGGCGGCGCTTACAGTGCCAGGCGGCGCTTACAGTGCCAGGCCACGCTTACAGTGCCAGGCGGCGCTTACAGTGCCAGGCGGCGCTTACAGTGCCAGGCCGCGCTTACAGTGCCAGGCTGCGCTTACAGTGCCAGGCGGCGCTTACAGTGCCAGGCCACGCTTACAGTGCCAGGCAGCGCTTACAGTGCCAGGCCACGCTTACAGTGCCAGGCGGCGCTTACAGTGCCAGGCGGCGCTTACAGTGCCAGGCAGCGCTTACAGTGCCAGGCCGCGCTTACAGTGCCAGGCTGCGCTTACAGTGCCAGGCCGCGCTTACAGTGCCAGGCTGCGCTTACAGTGCCAGGCGGCGCTTACAGTGCCAGGCGGCGCTTACAGTGCCAGGCCACGCTTACAGTGCCAGGCCACGCTTACAGTGCCAGGCCACGCTTACAGTGCCAGGCAGCGCTTACAGTGCCAGGCCACGCTTACAGTGCCAGGCGGCACTTACAGTGCCAGGCCACGCTTACAGTGCCAGGCGGCGCTTACAGTGCCAGGCCGCGATTACAGTGCCAGGCCACGCTTACAGTGCCAGGCGGCGCTTACAGTGCCAGGCGGCACTTACAGTGCCAGGCGGCGCTTACAGTGCCAGGCGGCGCTTACAGTGCCAGGCCGCGCTTACAGTGCCAGGCTGCGCTTACAGTGCCAGGCGGCGCTTACAGTGCCAGGCGGCGCTTACAGTGCCAGGCCGCGCTTACAGTGCCAGGCTGCGCTTACAGTGCCAGGCGGCGCTTACAGTGCCAGGCCACGCTTACAGTGCCAGGCAGCGCTTACAGTGCCAGGCCACGCTTACAGTGCCAGGCGGCGCTTACAGTGCCAGGCGGCGCTTACAGTGCCAGGCAGCGCTTACAGTGCCAGGCCATGCTTACAGTGCCAGGCGGCGCTTACAGTGCCAGGCCGCGCTTACAGTGCCAGGCTGCGCTTACAGTGCCAGGCGGCGCTTACAGTGCCAGGCGGCGCTTACAGTGCCAGGCCACGCTTACAGTGCCAGGCCACGCTTACAGTGCCAGGCCACGCTTACAGTGCCAGGCAGCGCTTACAGTGCCAGGCCACGCTTACAGTGCCAGGCGGCACTTACAGTGCCAGGCCATGCTTACAGTGCCAGGCGGCACTTACAGTGCCAGGCCATGCTTACAGTGCCAGGCGGCGCTTACAGTGCCAGGCGGCGCTTACAGTGCCAGGCGGCGCTTACAGTGCCAGGCCACGCTTACAGTGCCAGGCCACGCTTACAGTGCCAGGCCACGCTTACAGTGCCAGGCCGTGCTTACAGTGCCAGGCGGCGCTTACAGTGCCAGGCGGCGCTTACAGTGCCAGGCCGCGCTTACAGTGCCAGGCGGCGCTTACAGTGCCAGGCCACGCTTACAGTGCCAGGCGGCGCTTACAGTGCCAGGCGGCGCTTACAGTGCCAGGTGGCGCTTACAGTGCCAGGCCACGCTTACAGTGCCAGGCAGCTCTTACAGTGCCAGGCGGCGCTTACAGTGCCAGGCGGCGCTTACAGTGCCAGGCGGCGCTTACAGTGCCAGGCCGCGCTTACAGTGCCAGGCGGCGCTTACAGTGCCAGGCCATGCTTACAGTGCCAGGCGGCGCTTACAGTGCCAGGCAGCGCTTACAGTGCCAGGCCGCGCTTACAGTGCCAGGCCGCGCTTACAGTGCCAGGCCGCGCTTACAGTGCCAGGCCGCGCTTACAGTGCCAGGCCACGCTTACAGTGCCAGGCAGCGCTTACAGTGCCAGGCCGCGCTTACAGTGCCAGGCAGCGCTTACAGTGCCAGGCGGCGCTTACAGTGCCAGGCGGCGCTTACAGTGCCAGGCGGCGCTTACAGTGCCAGGCCGCGCTTACAGTGCCAGGCGGCGCTTACAGTGCCAGGCCACGCTTACAGTGCCAGGCGGCGCTTACAGTGCCAGGCCACGCTTACAGTGCCAGGCCACGCTTACAGTGCCAGGCGGCGCTTACAGTGCCAGGCCACGCTTACAGTGCCAGGCCGCGCTTACAGTGCCAGGCCGCGCTTACAGTGCCAGGCCGCGCTTACAGTGCCAGGCCGCGCTTACAGTGCCAGGCCGTGCTTACAGTGCCAGGCGGCGCTTACAGTGCCAGGCGGCGCTTACAGTGCCAGGCCACGCTTACAGTGCCAGGCGGCGCTTACAGTGCCAGGCCACGCTTACAGTGCCAGGCGGCGCTTACAGTGCCAGGCGGCGCTTACAGTGCCAGGCCGTGCTTACAGTGCCAGGCCACGCTTACAGTGCCAGGCGGCGCTTACAGTGCCAGGCCACGCTTACAGTGCCAGGCCACGCTTACAGTGCCAGGCCGTGCTTACAGTGCCAGGCGGCGCTTACAGTGCCAGGCGGCGCTTACAGTGCCAGGCCGCGCTTACAGTGCCAGGCGGCGCTTACAGTGCCAGGCCACGCTTACAGTGCCAGGCACCGCTTACAGTGCCAGGTTGCGCTTACAGTGCCAGGCGGCGCTTACAGTGCCAGGCCGTGCTTACAGTGCCAGGCCACACTTACAGTGCCAGGCCACGCTTACAGTGCCAGGCCGCGCTTACAGTGCCAGGCCACGCTTACAGTGCCAGGCGGCACTTACAGTGCCAGGCCATGCTTACAGTGCCAGGCGGCACTTACAGTGCCAGGCCATGCTTACAGTGCCAGGCGGCGCTTACAGTGCCAGGCCGCGCTTACAGTGCCAGGCGGCGCTTACAGTGCCAGGCCATGCTTACAGTGCCAGGCGGCGCTTACAGTGCCAGGCAGCGCTTACAGTGCCAGGCCGCGCTTACAGTGCCAGGCCGCGCTTACAGTGCCAGGCCGCGCTTACAGTGCCAGGCGGCGCTTACAGTGCCAGGCCACGCTTACAGTGCCAGGCAGCGCTTACAGTGCCAGGCCGCGCTTACAGTGCCAGGCGGCGCTTACAGTGCCAGGCGGCGCTTACAGTGCCAGGCGGCGCTTACAGTGCCAGGCGGCGCTTACAGTGCCAGGCGGCGCTTACAGTGCCAGGCGGCGCTTACAGTGCCAGGCCACGCTTACAGTGCCAGGCAGCGCTTACAGTGCCAGGCCACGCTTACAGTGCCAGGCGGCGCTTACAGTGCCAGGCGGCGCTTACAGTGCCAGGCAGCGCTTACAGTGCCAGGCCATGCTTACAGTGCCAGGCGGCGCTTACAGTGCCAGGCAGCGCTTACAGTGCCAGGCCGCGCTTACAGTGCCAGGCTGCGCTTACAGTGCCAGGCGGCGCTTACAGTGCCAGGCGGCGCTTACAGTGCCAGGCCACGCTTACAGTGCCAGGCCACGCTTACAGTGCCAGGCCACGCTTACAGTGCCAGGCAGCGCTTACAGTGCCAGGCCACGCTTACAGTGCCAGGCGGCACTTACAGTGCCAGGCCATGCTTACAGTGCCAGGCGGCACTTACAGTGCCAGGCCATGCTTACAGTGCCATGCGGCGCTTACAGTGCCAGGCGGCGCTTACAGTGCCAGGCCACGCTTACAGTGCCAGGCCACGCTTACAGTGCCAGGCCACGCTTACAGTGCCAGGCCGTGCTTACAGTGCCAGGCGGCGCTTACAGTGCCAGGCCGCGCTTACAGTGCCAGGCGGCGCTTACAGTGCCAGGCCACGCTTACAGTGCCAGGCGGCGCTTACAGTGCCAGGCGGCGCTTACAGTGCCAGGCGGCGCTTACAGTGCCAGGCGGCGCTTACAGTGCCAGGCCACGCTTACAGTGCCAGGCAGCTCTTACAGTGCCAGGCGGCGCTTACAGTGCCAGGCAGCGCTTACAGTGCCAGGCTGCGCTTACAGTGCCAGGCCGCGCTTACAGTGCCAGGCGGCGCTTACAGTGCCAGGCCATGCTTACAGTGCCAGGCGGCGCTTACAGTGCCAGGCAGCGCTTACAGTGCCAGGCCGCGCTTACAG
Source organism: Ascaphus truei (assembly GCF_040206685.1). Lineage (NCBI taxonomy): Eukaryota > Metazoa > Chordata > Amphibia > Anura > Ascaphidae > Ascaphus > Ascaphus truei. Next base: position 75,309 of record NW_027457019.1, on the reverse strand, counting down.
TGCCAGGCCGCGCTTACAGTGCCAGGCCGCGCTTACAGTGCCAGGCGGCGCTTACAGTGCCAGGCCACGCTTACAGTGCCAGGCAGCGCTTACAGTGCCAGGCCGCGCTTACAGTGCCAGGCAGCGCTTACAGTGCCAGGCGGCGCTTACAGTGCCAGGCGGCGCTTACAGTGCCAGGCCACGCTTACAGTGCCAGGCGGCGCTTACAGTGCCAGGCCACGCTTACAGTGCCAGGCCACGCTTACAGTGCCAGGCGGCGCTTACAGTGCCAGGCCACGCTTACAGTGCCAGGCCGCGCTTACAGTGCCAGGCCGCGCTTACAGTGCCAGGCCACGCTTACAGTGCCAGGCCGCGCTTACAGTGCCAGGCGGCGCATACAGTGCCAGGCGGCGCTTACAGTGCCAGGCGGCGCTTACAGTGCCAGGCCGTGCTTACAGTGCCAGGCCACGCTTACAGTGCCAGGCGGCGCTTACAGTGCCAGGCCACACTTACAGTGCCAGGCCACGCTTACAGTGCCAGGCGGCACTTACAGTGCCAGGCGGCACTTACAGTGCCAGGCGGCGCTTACAGTGCCAGGCCACGCTTACAGTGCCAGGCCACGCTTACAGTGCCAGGCGGCGCTTACAGTGCCAGGCCACACTTACAGTGCCAGGCCACGCTTACAGTGCCAGGCGGCGCTTACAGTGCCAGGCCGTGCTTACAGTGCCAGGCCACGCTTACAGTGCCAGGCGGCGCTTACAGTGCCAGGCCACACTTACAGTGCCAGGCCACGCTTACAGTGCCAGGCGGCGCTTACAGTGCCAGGCAGCGCTTACAGTGCCAGGCAGCGCTTACAGTGCCAGGCCGCGCTTACAGTGCCAGGCCGCGCTTACAGTGCCAGGCCGCGCTTACAGTGCCAGGCGGCGCTTACAGTGCCAGGCCACGCTTACAGTGCCAGGCAGCGCTTACAGTGCCAGGCCGCGCTTACAGTGCCAGGCAGCGCTTACAGTGCCAGGCGGCGCTTACAGTGCCAGGCGGCGCTTACAGTGCCAGGCGGCGCTTACAGTGCCAGGCGGCGCTTACAGTGCCAGGCCACGCTTACAGTGCCAGGCCACGCTTACAGTGCCAGGCGGCGCTTACAGTGCCAGGCCACGCTTACAGTGCCAGGCCGCGCTTACAGTGCCAGGCCGCGCTTACAGTGCCAGGCCGCGCTTACAGTGCCAGGCCGCGCTTACAGTGCCAGGCCGCGCTTACAGTGCCAGGCGGCGCTTACAGTGCCAGGCGGCGCTTACAGTGCCAGGCCACGCTTACAGTGCCAGGCGGCGCTTACAGTGCCAGGCCACGCTTACAGTGCCAGGCGGCGCTTACAGTGCCAGGCGGCGCTTACAGTGCCAGGCCGTGCTTACAGTGCCAGGCCACGCTTACAGTGCCAGGCGGCGCTTACAGTGCCAGGCCACGCTTACAGTGCCAGGCCACGCTTACAGTGCCAGGCCACGCTTACAGTGCCAGGCCGTGCTTACAGTGCCAGGCGGCGCTTACAGTGCCAGGCGGTGCTTACAGTGCCAGGCCGCGCTTACAGTGCCAGGCGGCGCTTACAGTGCCAGGCCACGCTTACAGTGCCAGGCGGCGCTTACAGTGCCAGGCCACGCTTACAGTGCCAGGCCGCGCTTACAGTGCCAGGCCGCGCTTACAGTGCCAGGCCACGCTTACAGTGCCAGGCCGCGCTTACAGTGCCAGGCGGCGCTTACAGTGCCAGGCGGCGCTTATAGTGCCAGGCCGTGCTTACAGTGCCAGGCCACGCTTACAGTGCCAGGCGGCGCTTACAGTGCCAGGCCACACTTACAGTGCCAGGCCACGCTTACAGTGCCAGGCGGCACTTACAGTGCCAGGCGGCACTTACAGTGCCAGGCAGCGCTTACAGTGCCAGGCCACGCTTACAGTGCCAGGCCACGCTTACAGTGCCAGGCGGCGCTTACAGTGCCAGGCCACACTTACAGTGCCAGGCCACGCTTACAGTGCCAGGCGGCGCTTACAGTGCCAGGCCGTGCTTACAGTGCCAGGCCACGCTTACAGTGCCAGGCGGCGCTTACAGTGCCAGGCCACACTTACAGTGCCAGGCCACGCTTACAGTGCCAGGCGGCGCTTACAGTGCCAGGCAGCGCTTACAGTGCCAGGCCGCGCTTACAGTGCCAGGCCGCGCTTACAGTGCCAGGCCGCGCTTACAGTGCCAGGCGGCGCTTACAGTGCCAGGCCACGCTTACAGTGCCAGGCAGCGCTTACAGTGCCAGGCCGCGCTTACAGTGCCAGGCAGCGCTTACAGTGCCAGGCGGCGCTTACAGTGCCAGGCGGCGCTTACAGTGCCAGGCGGCGCTTACAGTGCCAGGCCGCGCTTACAGTGCCAGGCGGCGCTTACAGTGCCAGGCCACGCTTACAGTGCCAGGCCACGCTTACAGTGCCAGGCCGCGCTTACAGTGCCAGGCCGCGCTTACAGTGCCAGGCCGCGCTTACAGTGCCAGGCCGCGCTTACAGTGCCAGGCCGTGCTTACAGTGCCAGGCGGCGCTTACAGTGCCAGGCGGCGCTTACAGTGCCAGGCCACGCTTACAGTGCCAGGCGGCGCTTACAGTGCCAGGCCACGCTTACAGTGCCAGGCGGCGCTTACAGTGCCAGGCGGCGCTTACAGTGCCAGGCCGTGCTTACAGTGCCAGGCCACGCTTACAGTGCCAGGCGGCGCTTACAGTGCCAGGCCACGCTTACAGTGCCAGGCCACGCTTACAGTGCCAGGCCACGCTTACAGTGCCAGGCCGTGCTTACAGTGCCAGGCGGCGCTTACAGTGCCAGGCGGTGCTTACAGTGCCAGGCCGCGCTTACAGTGCCAGGCGGCGCTTACAGTGCCAGGCCACGCTTACAGTGCCAGGCGGCGCTTACAGTGCCAGGCGGCGCTTACAGTGCCAGGCGGCGCTTACAGTGCCAGGCGGCACTTACAGTGCCAGGCCATGCTTACAGTGCCAGGCGGCACTTACAGTGCCAGGCCATGCTTACAGTGCCAGGCGGCGCTTACAGTGCCAGGCCGCGCTTACAGTGCCAGGCGGCGCTTACAGTGCCAGGCCATGCTTACAGTGCCAGGCGGCGCTTACAGTGCCAGGCAGCGCTTACAGTGCCAGGCCGCGCTTACAGTGCCAGGCCGCGCTTACAGTGCCAGGCCGCGCTTACAGTGCCAGGCGGCGCTTACAGTGCCAGGCCACGCTTACAGTGCCAGGCAGCGCTTACAGTGCCAGGCCGCGCTTACAGTGCCAGGCGGCGCTTACAGTGCCAGGCGGCGCTTACAGTGCCAGGCGGCGCTTACAGTGCCAGGCGGCGCTTACAGTGCCAGGCCGCGCTTACAGTGCCAGGCGGCGCTTACAGTGCCAGGCCACGCTTACAGTGCCAGGCAGCGCTTACAGTGCCAGGCCACGCTTACAGTGCCAGGCGGCGCTTACAGTGCCAGGCGGCGCTTACAGTGCCAGGCAGCGCTTACAGTGCCAGGCCATGCTTACAGTGCCAGGCGGCGCTTACAGTGCCAGGCAGCGCTTACAGTGCCAGGCCGCGCTTACAGTGCCAGGCTGCGCTTACAGTGCCAGGCGGCGCTTACAGTGCCAGGCGGCGCTTACAGTGCCAGGCCACGCTTACAGTGCCAGGCCACGCTTACAGTGCCAGGCCACGCTTACAGTGCCAGGCAGCGCTTACAGTGCCAGGCCACGCTTACAGTGCCAGGCGGCACTTACAGTGCCAGGCCATGCTTACAGTGCCAGGCGGCACTTACAGTGCCAGGCCATGCTTACAGTGCCATGCGGCGCTTACAGTGCCAGGCGGCGCTTACAGTGCCAGGCCACGCTTACAGTGCCAGGCCACGCTTACAGTGCCAGGCCACGCTTACAGTGCCAGGCCGTGCTTACAGTGCCAGGCGGCGCTTACAGTGCCAGGCCGCGCTTACAGTGCCAGGCGGCGCTTACAGTGCCAGGCCACGCTTACAGTGCCAGGCGGCGCTTACAGTGCCAGGCGGCGCTTACAGTGCCAGGCGGCGCTTACAGTGCCAGGCGGCGCTTACAGTGCCAGGCCACGCTTACAGTGCCAGGCGGCGCTTACAGTGCCAGGCGGCGCTTACAGTGCCAGGCGGCGCTTACAGTGCCAGGCGGCGCTTACAGTGCCAGGCCACGCTTACAGTGCCAGGCAGCTCTTACAGTGCCAGGCGGCGCTTACAGTGCCAGGCAGCGCTTACAGTGCCAGGCTGCGCTTACAGTGCCAGGCCGCGCTTACAGTGCCAGGCGGCGCTTACAGTGCCAGGCCATGCTTACAGTGCCAGGCGGCGCTTACAGTGCCAGGCAGCGCTTACAGTGCCAGGCCGCGCTTACAGTGCCAGGCCGCGCTTACAGTGCCAGGCCGCGCTTACAGTGCCAGGCGGCGCTTACAGTGCCAGACCACGCTTACAGTGCCAGGCAGCGCTTACAGTGCCAGGCCGCGCTTACAGTGCCAGGCAGCGCTTACAGTGCCAGGCGGCGCTTACAGTGCCAGGCGGCGCTTACAGTGCCAGGCCACGCTTACAGTGCCAGGCGGCGCTTACAGTGCCAGGCCACGCTTACAGTGCCAGGCCACGCTTACAGTGCCAGGCGGCGCTTACAGTGCCAGGCCACGCTTACAGTGCCAGGCCGCGCTTACAGTGCCAGGCCGCGCTTACAGTGCCAGGCCACGCTTACAGTGCCAGGCCGCGCTTACAGTGCCAGGCGGCGCTTACAGTGCCAGGCGGCGCTTACAGTGCCAGGCGGCGCTTACAGTGCCAGGCCGTGCTTACAGTGCCAGGCCACGCTTACAGTGCCAGGCGGCGCTTACAGTGCCAGGCCACACTTACAGTGCCAGGCCACGCTTACAGTGCCAGGCGGCACTTACAGTGCCAGGCGGCACTTACAGTGCCAGGCAGCGCTTACAGTGCCAGGCCACGCTTACAGTGCCAGGCCACGCTTACAGTGCCAGGCGGCGCTTACAGTGCCAGGCCACACTTACAGTGCCAGGCCACGCTTACAGTGCCAGGCGGCGCTTACAGTGCCAGGCCGTGCTTACAGTGCCAGGCCACGCTTACAGTGCCAGCCGGCGCTTACAGTGCCAGGCCACACTTACAGTGCCAGGCCACGCTTACAGTGCCAGGCCGCGCTTACAGTGCCAGGCAGCGCTTACAGTGCCAGGCCACGCTTACAGTGCCAGGCAGCGCTTACAGTGCCAGGCCACGCTTACAGTGCCAGGCCACGCTTACAGTGCCAGGCCGCGCTTACAGTGCCAGGCCGCGCTTACAGTGCCAGGCCGCGCTTACAGTGCCAGGCAGCGCTTACAGTGCCAGGCCACGCTTACAGTGCCAGGCAGCGCTTACAGTGCCAGGCCGCGCTTACAGTGCCAGGCTGCGCTTACAGTGCCAGGCTGCGCTTACAGTGCCAGGCGGCGCTTACAGTGCCAGGCCACGCTTACAGTGCCAGGCAGCGCTTACAGTGCCAGGCGGCGCTTACAGTGCCAGGCAGCGCTTACAGTGCCAGGCCATGCTTACAGTGCCAGGCAGCGCTTACAGTGCCAGGCCATGCTTACAGTGCCAGGCGGCGCTTACAGCGCCAGGCAGCGCTTACAGTGCCAGGCCATGCTTACAGTGCCAGGCAGTGCTTACAGTGCCAGGCGGCGCTTACAGTGCCAGGCCACGCTTACAGTGCCAGGCAGCGCTTACAGTGCCAGGCCGCGCTTACAGTGCCAGGCAGCGCTTACAGTGCCAGGCCATGCTTACAGTGCCAGGCGGCGCTTACTGTGCCAGGCAGCGCTTACAGTGCCAGGCCATGCTTACAGTGCCAGGCAGCGCTTACAGTGCCAGGCCATGCTTACAGTGCCAGGCGGCGCTTACAGTGCCAGGCGGCGCTTACAGTGCCAGGCCATGCTTACAGTGCCAGGCGGCGCTTACAGTGCCAGGCAGCGCTTTCAGTGCCAGGCCACGCTTACAGTGCCAGGCAGCGCTTACAGTGCCAGGCAGCGCTTACAGTGCCAGGCCACGCTTACAGTGCCAGGCAGCGCTTACAGTGCCAGGCGGCGCTTACAGTGCCAGGCGGCGCTTACAGTGCCAGGCCACACTTACAGTGCCAGACGGCGCTTACAGTGCCAGGCAGCGCTTACAGTGCCAGGCGGCGCTTACAGTGCCAGGCGGCGCTTACAGTGCCAGGCCACGCTTACAGTGCCAGGCGGCGCTTACAGTGCCAGGCGGCGCTTACAGTGCCAGGCGGCGCTTACAGTGCCAGGCGGCGCTTACAGTGCCAGGCCACGCTTACAGTGCCAGGCCGCGCTTACAGTGCCAGGCGGCGCATACAGTGCCAGGCGGCGCTTACAGTGCCAGGCGGCGCTTACAGTGCCAGGCGGCGCTTACAGTGCCAGGCGGCGCTTACAGTGCCAGGCCACGCTTACAGTGCCAGGCCGCGCTTACAGTGCCAGGCCGCGCTTACAGTGCCAGGCCACGCTTACAGTGCCAGGCGGCGCTTACAGTTCCAGGCCGCGCTTACAGTGCCAGGCGGCGCTTACAGTGCCAGGCGGTGCTTACAGTGCCAGGCCACACTTACAGTGCCAGGCGGCGCTTACAGTGCCAGGCGGCGCTTACAGTGCCAGGCTGTGCTTACAGTGCCAGGCGGCGCTTACAGTTCCAGGCCGCGCTTACAGTGCCAGGCGGCGCTTACAGTGCCAGGCGGTGCTTACAGTGCCAGGCCACACTTACAGTGCCAGGCGGCGCTTACAGTGCCAGGCGGCGCTTACAGTGCCAGGCTGTGCTTACAGTGCCAGGCTGCGCTTACAGTGCCAGGCCGCGCTTACAGTGCCAGGCCACGCTTACAGTGCCAGGCGGCGCTTACAGTGCCAGGCCACGCTTACAGTACCAGGCCACGCTTACAGTGCCAGGCCACGCTTACAGTGCCAGGCCACGCTTACAGTGCCAGGCCGCGCTTACAGTGCCAGGCCGCGCTTACAGTGCCAGGCGGCGCTTACAGTGCCATGCGGCGCTTACAGTGCCAGGCGGCGCTTACAGTGCCAGGCAGCGCTTACAGTGCCAGGCCACGCTTACAGTGCCAGGCCACGCTTACAGTGCCAGGCGGCGCTTACAGTGCCAGGCGGCGCTTACAGTGCCAGGCGGCGCTTACAGTGCCAGGCGGCACTTACAGTGCAAGGCTGCGCTTACAGTGCCAGGTGGCGCTTACAGTGCCAGGCGGCGCTTACAGTGCCAGGCGGCGCTTAAAGTGCCAGGCGGCGCTTACAGTGCCAGGCCACGCTTACAGTGCCAGGCGGCGCTTACAGTGCCAGGCCACGCTTACAGTGCCAGGCCACGCTTACAGTGCCAGGCGGCGCTTACAGTGCCAGGCGGCGCTTACAGTGCCAGGCCACGCTTACAGTGCCAGGCGGCGCTTACAGTGCCAGGCGGCGCTTACAGTGCCATGCCGTGCTTACAGTGCCAGGCGGCGCTTACAGTGCCAGGCCACGCTTACAGTGCCAGGCCACGCTTACAGTGCCAGGCCGCGCTTACAGTGCCAGGCGGCACTTACAGTGCCAGGCCACGCTTACAGTGCCAGGCGGCACTTACAGTGCCAGGCCACACTTACAGTGCCAGGCTGCGCTTACAGTGCCAGGCCACGCTTACAGTGCCAGGCGGCACTTACAGTGCCAGGCCACACTTACAGTGCCAGGCAGCGCTTACAGTGCCAGGCCACGCTTACAGTGCCAGGCTGCGCTTACAGTGCCAGGCGGCGCTTACAGTGCCAGGCAGCGCTTACAGTGCCAGGCCACGCTTACAGTGCCAGGCAGCGCTTACAGTGCCAGGCCACGCTTACAGTGCCAGGCCGCGCTTACAGTGCCAGGCGGCACTTACAGTGCCAGGCCACGCTTACAGTGCCAGGCGGCACTTACAGTGCCAGGCCACACTTACAGTGCCAGGCTGCGCTTACAGTGCCAGGCCACGCTTACAGTGCCAGGCGGCACTTACAGTGCCAGGCCACACTTACAGTGCCAGGCAGCGCTTACAGTGCCAGGCCACGCTTACAGTGCCAGGCTGCGCTTACAGTGCCAGGCGGCGCTTACAGTGCCAGGCAGCGCTTACAGTGCCAGGCCGCGCTTACAGTGCCAGGCAGCGCTTACAGTGCCAGGCCACGCTTACAGTGCCAGGCAGCGCTTACAGTGCCACGCCACGCTTACAGTGCCAGGCAGCGCTTACAGTGCCAGGCCACGCTTACAGTGCCAGGCCACGCTTACAGTGCCAGGCAGCGCTTACAGTGCCAGGCCACGCTTACAGTGCCAGGCCACGCTTACAGTGCCAGGCCACGCTTACAGTGCCAGGCCGCGCTTACAGTGCCAGGCGGCGCTTACAGTGCCAGGCGGCGCTTACAGTGCCAGGCGGCGCTTACAGTGCCAGGCGGCGCTTACAGTGCCAGGCGGCGCTTACAGTGCCAGGCGGCGCTTACAGTGCCAGGCCACGCTTACAGTGCCAGGCGGCGCTTACAGTGCCAGGCCATGCTTACAGTGCCAGGCCGCGCTTACAGTGCCAGGCCACGCTTACAGTGCAAGGCCACGCTTACAGTGCCAGGCCACGCTTACAGTGCCAGGCAGCGCTTACAGTGCCAGGCCGCGCTTACAGTGCCAGGCGGCGCTTACAGTGCCAGGCCATGCTTACAGTGCCAGGCCGCGCTTACAGTGCCAGGCCACGCTTACAGTGCCAGGCGGCGCTTACAGTGCCAGGCGGCGCTTACAGTGCCAGGCGGCGCTTACAGTGCCAGGCCACGCTTACAGTGCCAGGCAGCGCTTACAGTGCCAGGCGGCGCTTACAGTGCCAGGCCATGCTTACAGTGCCAGGCAGCGCTTACAGTGCCAGGCCACGCTTACAGTGCCAGGCAGCGCTTACAGTGCCAGGCCACGCTTACAGTGCCAGGCAGCGCTTACAGTGCCAGGCAGCGCTTACAGTGCCAGGCCACGCTAACAGTGCCAGGCGGCGCTTACAGTGCCAGGCGGTGCTTACAGTGCCAGGCAGCGCTTACAGTGCCAGGCCGCGCTTACAGTGCCAGGCAGCGCTTACAGTGCCAGGCAGCGCTTACAGTGCCAGGCTGCGCTTACAGTGCCAGGCTGCGCTTACAGTGCCAGGCTGCGCTTACAGTGCCAGGCGGCGCTTACAGTGCCAGGCCACGCTTACAGTGCCAGGCCACGCTTACAGTGCCAGGCGGCGCTTACAGTGCCAGGCGGCGCTTACAGTGCCAGGCGGCGCTTACAGTGCCAGGCGGCGCTTACAGTGCCAGGCGGCGCTTACAGTGCCAGGCGGCGCTTACAGTGCCAGGCTGCGCTTACAGTGCCAGGCGGCGCTTACAGTGCCAGGCCACGCTTACAGTGCCAGGCGGGGCTTACAGTGCCAGGCCACGCTTACAGTGCCAGGCTGCGCTTACAGTGCCAGGCGGCGCTTACAGTGCCAGGCGGCGCTTACAGTGCCAGGCGGCGCTTACAGTGCCAGGCTGCGCTTACAGTGCCAGGCGGCGCTTACAGTGCCAGGCGGCGCTTATAGTATCAGGCTGCGCTTACAGTGCTCACTGTATATATGATTGTGACCCTGGCTGTAGAGTTATTAATAAAGAGGTGTGGGACTGTGACCCTGGCTGTAGAGTTAGTAATAGAGGGGTGTGGGGCTGTGACCCTGGCTGTAGAGTTAGTAATAGAGGGGTGTGGGGCTGTGACCCTGGCTGTAGAGTTAGTAATAGAGGGGTGTGGGACTGTGACCCTGGCTGTAGAGTTATTAATAGAGGGGTGTGGGATTGTGATCCTGGCTGTAGAGTTATTAATAGAGGGGTGTGGGACTGTGACCCTGGCTGTAGAGTTAGTAATAGAGGGGTGTGGGACTGTGACCCTGGCTGTAGAGTTAGTAATAGAGGGGTGTGGGACTGTGACCCTGGCTGTAGAGTTAGTAATAGAGGGGTGTGGGACTGTGACCCTGGCTGTAGAGTTATTAATAGAGGGGTGTGGGACTGTGACCCTGGCTGTAGAGTTATTAATAGAGGGGTGTGGGACTGTGACCCTGGCTGTAGAGTTATTAATAGAGGGGTGTGGGACTGTGACCCTGGCTGTAGAGTTATTAATAGAGGGGTGTGGGACTGTGACCCTGGCTGTAGAGTTAGTAATAGAGGGGTGTGGGACTGTGACCCTGGCTGTAGAGTTATTAATAGAGGGGTGTGGGACTGTGACCCTGGCTGTAGAGTTATTAATAGAGGGGTGTGGGACTGTGACCCTGGCTGTAGAGTTAGTAATAGAGGGGTGTGGGGCTGTGTCCCTGGCTGTAGAGTTATTAATAGAGGGGTGTGGGGCTGTGACCCTGGCTGTAGAGTTAGTAATAGAGGGGTGTGGGACTGTGACCCTGGCTGTAGAGTTAGTAATAGAGGGGCGTGGGACTGTGACCCTGGCTGTAGAGTTAGTAATAGAGGGGTGTGGGACTGTGACCCTGGCTGTAGAGTTAGTAATAGAGGGGTGTGGGATTGTGACCCTGGCTGTAGAGTTAGTAATAGAGGGGTGTGGGACTGTGACCCTGGCTGTAGAGTTAATAATAGAGGGGTGTGGGGCTGTGACCCTGGCTGTAGAGTTATTAATAGAGGGGTGTGGGACTTTGACCCTGGCTGTAGAGTTAGTAATAGAGGGGTGTGGGACTGTGACCCTGGCTGTAGAGTTAGTAATAGAGGGGTGTGGGACTGTGTCCCTGGCTGTAGAGTTATTAATAGAGGGGTGTGGGACTGTGACCCTGGCTGTAGAGTTAGTAATAGAGGGGTGTGGGACTGTGACCCTGGCTGTAGAGTTATTAATAGAGGGGTGTGGGACTGTGACCCTGGCTGTAGTTAGTAATAGAGGGGTGTGGGGCTGTGACCCTGGCTGTAGAGTTAGTAATAGAGGGGTGTGGGGCTGTGACCCTGGCTGTAGAGTTAGTAATAGAGGGGTGTGGGACTGTGACCCTGGCTGTAGAGTTAGTAATAGAGGGGTGTGGGACTGTGACCCTGGCTGTAGAGTTAGTAATAGAGGGGTGTGGGGCTGTGATCCTGGCTGTAGAGTTATTAATAGAGGGGTGTGGGGCTGTGACCCTGGCTGTAGAGTTAGTAATAGAGGGGTGTGGGACTGTGACCCTGGCTGTAGAGTTAGTAATAGAGGGGTGTGGGGCTGTGACCCTGGCTGTAGAGTTATTAATAGAGGGGTGTGGGGCTGTGACCCTGGCTGTAGAGTTATTAATAGAGGGGTGTGGGACTGTGACCCTGGCTGTAGAGTTATTAATAGAGGGGTGTGGGACTGTGACCCTGGCTGTAGAGTTATTAATAGAGGGGTGTGGGACTGTGACCCTGGCTGTAGAGTTAGTAATAGAGGGGTGTGGGACTGTGACCCTGGCTGTAGAGTTATTAATAGAGGGGTGTGGGACTGTGACCCTGGCTGTAGAGTTAGTAATAGAGGGGTGTGGGGCTGTGACCCTGGCTGTAGAGTTAGTAATAGAGGGGTGTGGGATTGTGACGCTGGCTGTAGAGTTAGTAATAGAGGGGTGTGGGACTGTGACCCTGGCTGTAGAGTTAGTAATAGAGGGGTGTGGGACTGTGACCCTGGCTGTAGAGTTAGTAATAGAGGGGTGTGGGACTGTGACCCTGGCTGTAGAGTTAGTAATAGAGGGGTGTGGGACTGTGACCCTGGCTGTAGAGTTAGTAATAGAGGGGTGTGGGACTGTGACCCTGGCTGTAGAGTTATTAATAGAGGGGTGTGGGACTGTGACCCTGGCTGTAGAGTTAGTAATAGAGGGGTGTGGGACTGTGACCCTGGCTGTAGAGTTATTAATAGAGGGGTGTGGGACTCTGACCCTGGCTGTAGAGTTATTAATAGAGGGGTGTGGGACTGTGACCCTGGCTGTAGAGTTATTAATAGAGGGGTGTGGGACTGTGACCCTGGCTGTAGAGTTAGTAATAGAGGGGTGTGGGACTGTGACCCTGGCTGTAGAGTTAGTAATAGAGGGGTGTGGGACTGTGACCCTGGCTGTAGAGTTAGTAATAGAGGGGTGTGGGGCTGTGACCCTGGCTGTAGTGTTAGTAATAGAGGGGTGTGGGACTGTGACCCTGGCTGTAGAGTTATTAATAGAGGGGTGTGGGATTGTGACCCTGGCTGTAGAGTTATTAATAGAGGGGTGTGGGACTGTGACCCTGGCTGTAGAGTTATTAATAGAGGGGTGTGGGGCTGTGACCCTGGCTGTAGAGTTAATAATAGAGGGGTGTGGGGCTGTGACCCTGGCTGTAGAGTTATTAATAGAGGGGTGTGGGACTTTGACCCTGGCTGTAGAGTTAGTAATAGAGGGGTGTGGGGCTGTGACCCTGGCTGTAGAGTTATTAATAGAGGGGTGTGGGGCTGTGACCCTGGCTGTAGAGTTATTAATAGAGGGGTGTGGGACTGTGACCCTGGCTGTAGAGTTATTAATAGAGGGGTGTGGGACTGTGACCCTGGCTGTAGAGTTAGTAATAGAGGGGTGTGGGGCTGTGACCCTGGCTGTAGAGTTAGTAATAGAGGGGTGTGGGACTGTGACCCTGGCTGTAGAGTTATTAATAGAGGGGTGTGGGACTGTGACCCTGGCTGTAGAGTTATTAATAGAGGGGTGTGGGATTGTGACCCTGGCTGTAGTGTTAGTAATAGAGGGGTGTGGGACTGTGACCCTGGCTGTAGAGTTATTAATAGAGGGGTGTGGGACTGTGACCCTGGCTGTAGAGTTAGTAATAGAGGGGTGTGGGACTGTGACCCTGGCTGTAGAGTTATTAATAGAGGGGTGTGGGACTGTGACCCTGGCTGTAGAGTTAGTAATAGAGGGGTGTGGGGCTGTGACCCTGGCTGTAGTTAGTAATAGAGGGGTGTGGGACTGTGACCCTGGCTGTAGAGTTAGTAATAGAGGGGTGTGGGGCTGTGACCCTGGCTGTAGAGTTAGTAATAGAGGGTGTGGGGCTGTGACCCTGGCTGCAGAGTTAGTAATAGAGGGGTGTGGGACTGTGACCCTGGCTGTACAGTTATTAATAGAGGGGTGTGGGGCTGTGACCCTGGCTGTAGAGTTAGTAATAGAGGGGTGTGGGACTGTAACCCTGGCTGTAGAGTTATTAATAGAGGGGTGTGGGACTGTGACCCTGGCTGTAGAGTTAGTAATAGAGGGGTGTGGGACTGTGACCCTGGCTGTAGAGTTATTAATAGAGGGGTGCGGGACTGTGACCCTGGCTGTAGAGTTAGTAATAGAGGGGTGTGGGACTGTGACCCTGGCTGTAGAGTTAGTAATAGAGGGGTGTGGGACTGTGACCCTGGCTGTAGAGTTAGTAATAGAGGGGTGTGGGACTGTGACCCTGGCTGTAGAGTTAGTAATAGAGGGGTGTGGGGCTGTGACCCTGGCTGTAGAGTTAGTAATAGAGGGGTGTGGGATTGTGACCCTGGCTGTAGAGTTAGTAATAGAGGGGTGCGGGACTGTGACCCTGGCTGTAGAGTTATTAATAGAGGGGTGTGGGACTGTGACCCTGGCTGTAGAGTTATTAATAGAGGGGTGTGGGACTGTGACCCTGGCTGTAGAGTTATTAATAGAGGGGTGTGGGACTGTGACCCTGGCTGTAGAGTTAGTAATAGAGGGGTGTGGGACTGTGACCCTGGCTGTAGAGTTATTAATAGAGGGGTGTGGGACTGTGACCCTGGCTGTAGAGTTATTAATAGAGGGGTGTGTGTGTGACCCTGGCTGTAGAGTTAGTAATAGAGGGGTGTGGGACTGTGACCCTGGCTGTAGAGTTATTAATAGAGGGGTGTGGGACTGTGACCCTGGCTGTAGAGTTATTAATAGAGGGGTGTGGGACTGTGACCCTGGCTGTAGAGTTAGTAGTAGAGGGGTGTGGGACTGTGACCCTGGCTGTAGAGTTATTAATAGAGGGGTGTGGCTATGGTGACCCTGGCTGTAGAGTTATTAATAGAGGGGTGTGGGACTGTGACCCTGGCTGTAGAGTTAGTAATAGAGGGGTGTGGGACTGCGACCCTGGCTGTATAGTTAGTAATAGAGGGGTGTGGGACTGTGACCCTGGCTGTAGAGTTATTAATAGAGGGGTGTGGGGCTGTGACCTTGGCTGTAGAGTTATTAATAGAGGGGTGTGGGACTGTGACCCTGGCTGTAGAGTTATTAATAGAGGGGTGTGGGACTGTGACCCTGGCTGTAGAGTTATTAATAGAGGGGTGTGGGGCTGTGACCCTGGCTGTAGAGTTATTAATAGAGGGGTGTGGGGCTGTGACCCTGGCTGTAGAGTTATTAATAGAGGGGTGTGGGACTGTGACCCTGGCTGTAGAGTTAGTAATAGAGGGGTGTGGGACTGTGACCCTGGCTGTAGAGTTAGTAATAGAGGGGTGTGGGGCTGTGACCCTGGCTGTAGAGTTATTAATAGAGGGGTGTGGGACTGTGACCCTGGCTGTAGAGTTATTAATAGAGGGGTGTGGGGCTGTGTCCCTGGCTGTAGTTAGTAATAGAGGGGTGTGGGATTGTGACCCTGGCTGTAGAGTTATTAATAGAGGGGTGTGGGAATGTGACCCTGGCTGTAGAGTTAGTAATAGAGGGGTGTGGGACTGTGACCCTGGCTGTAGAGTTAGTAATAGAGGGGTGTGGGACTGTGACCCTGGCTGTAGAGTTAGTAATAGAGGGGTGTGGGACTGTGACCCTGGCTGTAGAGTTATTAATAGAGGGGTGTGGGGCTGTGACCCTGGCTGTAGAGTTAGTAATAGAGGGGTGTGGGACTGTGACCCTGGCAGTAGAGTTAGTAATAGAGGGGTGTGGGGCTGTGACCCTGGCTGTAGAGTTAGTAATAGAGGGGTGTGGGGCTGTGACCCTGGCTGTAGAGTTATTAATAGAGGGGTGTGGGACTGTGACCCTGGCTGTAGAGTTATTAATAGAGGGGTGTGGGGCTGTGACCCTGGCTGTAGAGTTAGTAATAGAGGGGTGTGGGACTGTGACCCTGGCTGTAGAGTTAGTAATAGAGGGGTGTGGGGCTGTGACCCTGGCTGTAGAGTTAGTAATAGAGGGGTGTGGGACTTTGACCCTGGCTGTAGAGTTAGTAATAGAGGGGTGTGGGGCTGTGACCCTGGCTGTAGAGTTATTAATAGAGGGGTGTGGGACTGTGACCCTGGCTGTAGAGTTAGTAATAGAGGGGTGTGGGGCTGTGACCCTGGCTGTAGAGTTATTAATAGAGGGGTGTGGGACTGTGACCCTGGCTGTAGAGTTAGTAATAGAGGGGTGTGGGATTGTGACCCTGGCTGTAGAGTTATTAATAGAGGGGTGTGGGGCTGTGACCCTGGCTGTAGAGTTAGTAATAGAGGGGTGTGGGACTGTGACCCTGGCTGTAGAGTTATTAATAGAGGGGTGTGGGACTGTGACCCTGGCTGTAGAGTTATTAATAGAGGGGTGTGGGACTGTGACCCTGGCTGTAGAGTTATTAATAGAGGGGTGTGGGGCTGTGACCCTGGCTGTAGAGTTATTAATAGAGGGGTGTGGGACTGTGACCCTGGCTGTATAGTTATTAATAGAGGGGTGTGGGACTGTGACCCTGGCTGTAGAGTTACTAATAGAGGGGTGTGGGACTGTGACCCTGGCTGTAGAGTTATTAATAGAGGGGTGTGGGACTGTGACCCTGGCTGTAGAGTTATTAATAGAGGGGTGTGGGACTGTGACCCTGGCTGTAGAGTTATTAATAGAGGGGTGTGGGACTGTGACCCTGGCTGTAGAGTTAGTAATAGAGGGGTGTGGGATTGTGACCCTGGCTGTAGAGTTATTAATAAAGGGGTGTGGGATTGTGACCCTGGCTGTAGAGTTAGTAATAGAGGGGTGTGGGACTGTGAACCTGGCTGTAGAGTTAGTAATAGAGGGGTGCGGGACTGTGACCCTGGCTGTAGAGTTATTAATAGAGGGGTGTGGGGCTGTGACCCTGGCTGTAGCGTTATTAATAGAGGGGTGTGGGATTGTGACCCTGGCTGTAGAGTTATTAATAGAGGGGTGTGGGACTGTGACCCTGGCTGTAGAGTTAGTAATAGAGGGGTGTGGGACTGTGACCCTGGCTGTAGAGTTATTAATAGAGGGGTGTGGGGCTGTGACCCTGGCTGTAGAGTTAGTAATAGAGGGATGTGGGACTGTGACCCTGGCTGTAGAGTTAGTAATAGAGGGGTGTGGGACTGTGACCCTGGCTGTAGAGTTAGTAATAGAGGGGTGTGGGACTGTGACCCTGGCTGTAGAGTTAGTAATAGAGGGGTGTGGGACTGTGACCCTGGCTGTAGAGTTAGTAATAGAGGGGTGTGGGACTGTGACCCTGGCTGTAGAGTTAGTAATAGAGGGGTGTGGGACTGTGACCCTGGCTGTAGAGTTAGTAATAGAGGGGTGTGGGGCTGTGACCCTGGCTGTAGAGTTAGTAATAGAGGGGTGTGGGACTGTGACCCTGGCTGTAGAGTTAGTAATAGAGGGGTGTGGGACTGTGACCCTGGCTGTAGAGTTATTAATAGAGGGGTGTGGGACTGTGACCCTGGCTGTAGAGTTATTAATAGAGGGGTGTGGGGCTGTGACCCTGGCTGTAGAGTTAGTAATAGAGGGGTGTGGGGCTGTGACCCTGGCTGTAGAGTTAGTAATAGAGGGGTGTGGGACTGTGACCCTGGCTGTAGAGTTAGTAATAGAGGGGTGTGGGGCTGTGACCCTGGCTGTAGAGTTAGTAATAGAGGGGTGTGGGACTGTGACCCTGGCTGTAGAGTTATTAATAGAGGGGTGTGGGACTGTGACTCTGGCTGTAGAGTTAGTAATAGAGGGGTGTGGGACTGTGACCCTGGCTGTAGAGTTAGTAATAGAGGGGTGTGGGGCTGTGACCCTGGCTGTAGAGTTATTAATAGAGGGATGTGGGACTGTGACTCTGGCTGTAGAGTTAGTAATAGAGGGGTGTGGGACTGTGACCCTGGCTGTAGAGTTAGTAATAGAGGGGTGTGGGGCTGTGACCCTGGCTGTAGAGTTAGTAATAGAGGGGTGTGGGGCTGTGACCCTGGCTGTAGAGTTATTAATAGAGGGATGTGGGACTGTGACTCTGGCTGTAGAGTTAATAATAGAGGGGTGTGGGACTGTGACCCTGGCTGTAGAGTTATTAATAGAGGGGTGTGGGACTGTGACCCTGGCTGTAGAGTTAGTAATAGAGGGGTGTGGGACTGTGACCCTGGCTGTAGAGTTAGTAATAGAGGGGTGTGGGACTGTGACCCTGGCTGTAGAGTTATTAATAGAGGGGTGTGGGACTGTGACCCTGGCTGTAGAGTTATTAATAGAGGGGTGTGGGACTGTGACCCTGGCTGTAGAGTTAGTAATAGAGGGGTGTGGGACTGTGACCCTGGCTGTAGAGTTAGTAATAGAGGGGTGTGGGACTGTGACCCTGGCTGTAGAGTTATTAATAGAGGGGTGTGGGACTGTGACCCTGGCTGTAGAGTTAGTAATAGAGGGGTGTGGGACTGTGACCCTGGCTGTAGAGTTAGTAATAGAGGGGTGTGGGACTGTGACCCTGGCTGTAGTTAGTAATAGAGGGGTGTGGGACTGTGACCCTGGCTGTAGAGTTATTAATAGAGGGGTGTGGGACTGTGACCCTGGCTGTAGAGTTAGTAATAGAGGGGTGTGGGACTGTGACCCTGGCTGTAGAGTTATTAATAGAGGGGTGTGGGGCTGGGACCCTGGCTGTAGAGTTATTAATAGAGGGGTGTGGGACTGTGACCCTGGCTGTAGAGTTATTAATAGAGGGGTGTGGGACTGTGACCCTGGCTGTAGAGTTATTAATAGAGGGGTGTGGGGCTGGGACCCTGGCTGTAGAGTTATTAATAGAGGGGTGTGGGACTGTGACCCTGGCTGTAGAGTTAGTAATAGAGGGGTGTGGGACTGTGACCCTGGCTGTAGAGTTAGTAATAGAGGGGTGTGGGACTGTGACCCTGGCTGTAGAGTTATTAACAGAGGGGTGTGGGACTGTGACCCTGGCTGTAGAGTTAGTAATAGAGGGGTGTGGGACTGTGACCCTGGCTGTAGAGTTATTAATAGAGGGGTGTGGGACTGTGACCCTGGCTGTAGAGTTAGTAATAGAGGGGTGTGGGACTGTGACCCTGGCTGTAGAGTTATTAATAGAGGGGTGTGGGACTGTGACCCTGGCTGTAGAGTTAGTAATAGAGGGGTGTGGGGCTGTGACCCTGGCTGTAGTGTTAGTAATAGAGGGGTGTGGGATTGTGACCCTGGCTGTAGAGTTATTAATAGAGGGGTGTGGGGCTGTGACCCTGGCTGTAGAGTTATTAATAGAGGGGTGTGGGACAGTGACCCTGGCTGTAGAGTTAGTAATAGAGGGGTGTGGGATTGTGACCGTGGCTGTAGTGTTAGTAATAGAGGGGTGTGGGACTGTGACCCTGCTGTAGAGTTATTAATAGAGGGGTGTGGGACTGTGACCCTGGCTGTAGAGTTAGTAATAGAGGGGTGTGGGACTGTGACCCTGGCTGTAGAGTTAGTAATAGAGAGGTGTGGGACTGTGACCCTGGCTGTAGAGTTATTAATAGAGGGGTGTGGGACTGTGACCCTGGCTGTAGAGTTAGTAATAGAGGGGTGTGGGACTGTGACCCTGGCTGTAGAGTTATTAATAGAGGGGTGTGGGGCTGTGACCCTGGCTGTAGAGTTATTAATAGAGGGATGTGGGACTGTGACCCTGGCTGTAGAGTTAGTAATAGAGGGGTGTGGGGCTGTGACCCTGGCTGTAGAGTTATTAATAGAGGGATGTGGGACTGTGACCCTGGCTGTAGAGTTAGTAATAGAGGGGTGTGGGGCTGTGACCCTGGCTGTAGAGTTATTAATAGAGGGATGTGGGACTGTGACCCTGGCTGTAGAGTTAGTAATAGAGGGGTGTGGGGCTGTGACCCTGGCTGTAGAGTTATTAATAGAGGGATGTGGGACTGTGACCCTGGCTGTAGAGTTAGTAATAGAGGGGTGTGGGACTGTGACCCTGGCTGTAGAGTTAGTAATAGAGGGGTGTGGGACTGTGACCCTGGCTGTAGAGTTATTAATAGAGGGATGTGGGACTGTGACCCTGGCTGTAGAGTTATTAATAGAGGGATGTGGGACTGTGACCCTGGCTGTAGAGTTAGTAATAGAGGGGTGTGGGGCTGTGACCCTGGCTGTAGAGTTATTAATAGAGGGATGTGGGACTGTGACCCTGGCTGTAGAGTTAGTAATAGAGGGGTGTGGGGCTGTGACCCTGGCTGTAGAGTTATTAATAGAGGGATGTGGGACTGTGACCCTGGCTGTAGAGTTAGTAATAGAGGGGTGTGGGACTGTGACCCTGGCTGTAGAGTTAGTAATAGAGGGGTGTGGGACTCTGACCCTGGCTGTAGAGTTAGTAATAGAGGGGTGTGGGACTGTGACCCTGGCTGTAGAGTTATTAATAGAGGGGTGTGGGACTGTGACCCTGGCTGTAGAGTTATTAATAGAGGGGTGTGGGACTGTGACCCTGGCTGTAGAGTTAGTAATAGAGGGGTGTGGGATTGTGACCCTGGCTGTAGAGTTAGTAATAGAGGGGTGTGGGATTGTGACCCTGGCTGTAGAGTTAGTAATAGAGGGGTGTGGGGCTGTGACCCTGGCTGTAGAGTTAGTAATAGAGGGGTGTGGGGCTGTGACCCTGGCTGTAGAGTTAGTAATAGAGGGGTGTGGGACTGTGACCCTGGCTGTAGAGTTATTAATAGAGGGGTGTGGGACTGTGACCCTGGCTGTAGAGTTAGTAATAGAGGGATGTGGGGCTGTGACCCTGGCTGTAGAGTTAGTAATAGAGGGGTGTGGGACTGTGACCCTGGCTGTAGAGTTATTAATAGAGGGGTGTGGGACTGTGACCCTGGCTGTAGAGTTATTAATAGAGGGGTGTGGGACTGTGACCCTGGCTGTAGAGTTAGTAATAGAGGGGTGTGGGGTTGTGACCCTGGCTGTAGAGTTATTAATAGAGGGGTGTGGGACTGTGACCCTGGCTGTAGAGTTATTAATAGAGGGGTGTGGGACTGTGACCCTGGCTGTAGAGTTATTAATAGAGGGGTGCGGGACTGTGACCCTGGCTGTAGAGTTATTAATAGAGGGGTGTGGGACTGTGACCCTGGATGTAGAGTTATTAATAGAGGGGTGCGGGACTGTGACCCTGGCTGTAGAGTTATTAATAGAGGGGTGTGGGACTGTGACCCTGGCTGTAGAGTTAGTAATAGAGGGGTGTGGGACTGTGACCCTGGCTGTAGAGTTATTAATAGAGGGGTGTGGGACTGTGACCCTGGCTGTAGAGTTATTAATAGAGGGGTGTGGGACTGTGACCCTGGCTGTATAGTTATTAATAGAGGGGTGTGGGACTGTGACCCTGGCTGTAGAGTTATTAATAGAGGGGTGTGGGACTGTGACCCTGGCTGTAGAGTTATTAATAGAGGGGTGTGGGACTGTGACCCTGGCTGTAGAGTTATTAATAGAGGGGTGTGTGACTGTGACCCTGGCTGTAGAGTTATTAATAGAGGGGTGTGGGATTGTGACCCTGGCTGTAGAGTTATTAATAGAGGGGTGTGGGACTGTGACCCTGGCTGTAGAGTTATTAATAGAGGGGTGTGGGATTGTGACCCTGGCTGTAGAGTTAGTAATAGAGGGGTGTGGGGCTGTGACTCTGGCTGTAGAGTTATTAATAGAGGGGTGTGGGACTGTGACCCTGGCTGTAGAGTTAGTAATAGAGGGGTGTGGGACTGTGACCCTGGCTGTAGAGTTAGTAATAGAGGGGTGTGGGACTGTGACCCTGGCTGTAGAGTTATTAATAGAGGGGTGTGGGACTGTGACCCTGGCTGTAGAGTTATTAATAGAGGGGTGTGGGGCTGTGACCCTGGCTGTAGAGTTAGTAATAGAGGGGTGTGGGACAGTGACCCTGGCTGTAGAGTTAGTAATAGAGGGGTGTGGGACTGTGACCCTGGCTGTAGAGTTATTAATAGAGGGGTGTTGGACTGTGACCCTGGCTGTAGAGTTATTAATAGAGGGGTGTGGGACTGTGACCCTGGCTGTAGAGTTATTAATAGAGGGGTGTGGGATTGTGACCCTGGCTGTAGAGTTATTAATAGAGGGGTGTGGGACTGTGACCCTGGCTGTAGAGTTAGTAATAGAGGGGTGTGGGACAGTGACCCTGGCTGTAGAGTTAGTAATAGAGGGGTGTGGGGCTGTGACCCTGGCTGTAGAGTTAGTAATAGAGGGGTGTGGGACAGTGACCCTGGCTGTAGAGTTAGTAATAGAGGGGTGTGGGACTGTGACCCTGGCTGTAGAGTTATTAATAGAGGGGTGTTGGACTGTGACCCTGGCTGTAGAGTTATTAATAGAGGGGTGTGGGACTGTGACCCTGGCTGTAGAGTTATTAATAGAGGGGTGTGGGACTGTGACCCTGGCTGTAGAGTTATTAATAGAGGGGCGTGGGACTGTGACCCTGGCTGTAGAGTTATTAATAGAGGGGCGTGGGACTGTGACCCTGGCTGTAGAGTTATTAATAGAGGGGTGTGGGGCTGTGACCCTGGCTGTAGAGTTATTAATAGAGGGGTGTGGGATTGTGACCCTGGCTGTAGAGTTATTAATAGAGGGGTGTGGGACTGTGACCCTGGCTGTAGAGTTAGTAATAGAGGGGTGTGGGACTGTGACCCTGGCTGTAGAGTTAGTAATAGAGGGGTGTGGGACTGTGACCCTGGCTGTAGAGTTATTAATAGAGGGGTGTGGGACTGTGACCCTGGCTGTAGAGTTAGTAATAGAGGGGTGTGGGACTGTGACCCTGGCTGTAGAGTTATTAATAGAGGGGTGTGGGACTGTGACCCTGGCTGTAGAGTTAGTAATAGAGGGATGTGGGACTGTGACCCTGGCTGTATAGTTAGTAATAGAGGGGTGTGGGACTGTGACCCTGGCTGTAGAGTTATTAATAGAGGGGTGTGGGACTGTGTCCCTGGCTGTAGTTAGTAATAGAGGGGTGTGGGACTGTGACCCTGGCTGTAGAGTTATTAATAGAGGGGTGTGGGACTGTGACCCTGGCTGTAGAGTTATTAATAGAGGGGTGTGGGGCTGTGACCCTGGCTGTAGAGTTATTAATAGAGGGGTGTGGGATTGTGACCCTGGCTGTAGAGTTATTAATAGAGGGGTGTGGGACTGTGACCCTGGCTGTAGAGTTATTAATAGAGGGGTGTGGGACTGTGACCCTGGCTGTAGAGTTATTAATAGAGGGGTGTGGGACTGTGACCCTGGCTGTAGAGTTATTAATAGAGGGGTGTGGGATTGTGACCCTGGCTGTAGAGTTATTAATAGAGGGGTGTGGGGCTGTGACCCTGGCTGTAGAGTTATTAATAGAGGGGTGTGGGACTGTGACCCTGGCTGTAGAGTTATTAATAGAGGGGTGTGTGACTGTGACTCTGGCTGTAGAGTTAGTAATAGAGGGGTGTGGGATTGTGACCCTGGCTGTAGAGTTATTAATAGAGGGGTGTGGGACTGTGACCCTGGCTGTAGAGTTAGTAATAGAGAGGTGTGGGGCTGTGACCCTGGCTGTAGAGTTATTAATAGAGGGGTGTGGGGTTGTGACCCTGGCTGTAGAGTTAGTAATAGAGGGGTGTGGGACTGTGACCCTGGCTGTAGAGTTATTAATAGAGGGGTGTGGGACTGTGACCCTGGCTGTAGAGTTAGTAATAGAGGGGTGTGGGACTGTGACCCTGGCTGTAGAGTTATTAATAGAGGGGTGTGGTACTGTGACTCTGGCTGTAGAGTTATTAATAGAGGGGTGTGGGACTGTGACCCTGGCTGTAGAGTTAGTAATAGAGGGGTGTGGGACTGTGACCCTGGCTGTAGAGTTATTAATAGAGGGGTGTGGGATTGTGACCCTGGCTGTAGAGTTAGTAATAGAGGGGTGTGGGACTGTGACCCTGGCTGTAGAGTTATTAATAGAGGGGTGTGGGACTGTGACCCTGGCTGTAGAGTTATTAATAGAGGGGTGTGGGACTGTGACCCTGGCTGTAGAGTTATTAATAGAGGGGTGTGGGACTGTGACCCTGGCTGTAGAGTTAGTAATAGAGGGGTGTGGGATTGTGACCCTGGCTGTAGAGTTAGTAATAGAGGGGTGTGGGACTGTGACCCTGGCTGTAGAGTTAGTAATAGAGGGGTGTGGGACTGTGACCCTGGCTGTAGAGTTAGTAATAGAGGGGTGTGGGGCTGTGACCCTGGCTGTAGAGTTAGTAATAGAGGGGTGTGGGGCTGTGACCCTGGCTGTAGAGTTATTAATAGAGGGGTGTGGGGCTGTGACCCTGGCTGTAGAGTTATTAATAGAGGGGTGTGGGACTGTGACCCTGGCTGTAGAGTTAGTAATAGAGGGGTGTGGGACTGTGACCCTGGCTGTAGAGTTAGTAATAGAGGGGTGTGGGATTGTGACCCTGGCTGTAGAGTTAGTAATAGAGGGGTGTGGGACTGTGTCCCTGGCTGTAGTTAGTAATAGAGGGGTGTGGGACTGTGACCCTGGCTGTAGAGTTAGTAATAGAGGGGTGTGGGACTGTGACCCTGGCTGTAGAGTTAGTAATAGAGGGGTGTGGGACTGTGACCCTGGCTGTAGAGTTATTAATAGAGGGGTGTGGGACTGTGACCCTGGCTGTAGAGTTATTAATAGAGGGGTGTGGGACTGTGACCCTGGCTGTAGAGTTAGTAATAGAGGGGTGTGGGACTGTGACCCTGGCTGTAGAGTTAGTAATAGAGGGGTGTGGGATTGTGACCCTGGCTGTAGAGTTATTAATAGAGGGGCGTGGGACTGTGACCCTGGCTGTAGAGTTAGTAATAGAGGGGTGTGGGTCTGTGACCCTGGCTGTAGAGTTATTAATAGAGGGGTGTGGGACTGTGACCCTGGCTGTATAGTTATTAATAGAGGGGTGTGGGACTGTGACCCTGGCTGTAGAGTTAGTAATAGAGGGGTGTGGGACTGTGACCCTGGCTGTAGAGTTAGTAATAGAGGGGTGTGGGACTGTGACCCTGGCTGTAGAGTTAGTAATAGAGGGGTGTGGGACTGTGACCCTGGCTGTAGAGTTATTAATAGAGGGGTGTGGGGCTGTGACCCTGGCTGTAGAGTTATTAATAGAGGGGTGTGGGGCTGTGACCCTGGCTGTAGTGTTAGTAATAGAGGGGTGTGGGACTGTGACCCTGGCTGTAGAGTTATTAATAGAGGGGTGTGGGGCTGTGACCCTGGCTGTAGTTAGTAATAGAGGGGTGTGGGACTGTGACCCTGGCTGTAGAGTTATTAATAGAGGGGTGTGGGGCTGTGACCCTGGCTGTAGTGTTAGTAATAGAGGGGTGTGGGACTGTGACCCTGGCTGTAGAGTTATTAATAGAGGGGTGTGGGGCTGTGTCCCTGGCTGTAGTTAGTAATAGAGGGGTGTGGGACTGTGACCCTGGCTGTAGAGTTAGTAATAGAGGGGTGTGGGATTGTGACCCTGGCTGTAGAGTTAGTAATAGAGGGGTGTGGGACTGTGTCCCTGGCTGTAGAGTTATTAATAGAGGGGTGTGGGACTGTGACCCTGGCTGTAGAGTTATTAATAGAGGGGTGTGGGGCTGTGACCCTGGCTGTAGAGTTATTAATAGAGGGGTGTGGGACTGTGACCCTGGCTGTAGTGTTAGTAATAGAGGGGTGTGGGACTGTGACCCTGGCTGTAGAGTTATTAATAGAGGGGTGTGGGACTGTGACCCTGGCTGTAGAGTTAGTAATAGAGGGGTGTGGGACTGTGACCCTGGCTGTAGTGTTAGTAATAGAGGGGTGTGGGATTGTGACCCTGGCTGTAGAGTTAGTAATAGAGGGGTGTGGGACTGTGACCCTGGCTGTAGTGTTAGTAATAGAGGGGTGTGGGACTGTGACCCTGGCTGTAGAGTTATTAATAGAGGGGTGTGGGGCTGTGACCCTGGCTGTAGTGTTAGTAATAGAGGGGTGTGGGACTGTGACCCTGGCTGTAGAGTTAGTAATAGAGGGGTGTGGGGCTGTGACCCTGGCTGTATAGTTAGTAATAGAGGGGTGTGGGACTGTGACCCTGGCTGTAGAGTTAGTAATAGAGGGGTGTGGGGCTGTGACCCTGGCTGTAGAGTTATTAATAGAGGGGTGTGGGACTGTGACCCTGGCTGTAGAGTTATTAATAGAGGGGTGTGGGACTGTGACCCTGGCTGTAGAGTTAGTAATAGAGGGGTGTGGGGCTGTGACCCTGGCTGTAGAGTTATTAATAGAGGGGTGTGGGACTGTGACCCTGGCTGTAGAGTTAGTAATAGAGGGGTGCGGGACTGTGACCCTGGCTGTAGAGTTAGTAATAGAGGGGTGTGGGACTGTGACCCTGGCTGTAGAGTTATTAATAGAGGGGTGCGGGACTGTGACCCTGGCTGTAGAGTTATTAATAGAGGGGTGTGGGGCTGTGACCCTGGCTGTAGAGTTAGTAATAGAGGGGTGTGGGGCTGTGACCCTGGCTGTAGAGTTAGTAATAGAGGGGTGTGGGACTGTGACCCTGGCTGTAGAGTTAGTAATAGAGGGGTGTGGGACTGTGACCCTGGCTGTAGAGTTAGTAATAGAGGGGTGTGGGATTGTGACCCTGGCTGTAGAGTTAGTAATAGAGGGGTGTGGGACTGTGACCCTGGCTGTAGAGTTAGTAATAGAGGGGTGTGGGACTGTGACCCTGGCTGTAGAGTTATTAATAGAGGGGTGTGGGATTGTGTCCCTGGCTGTAGAGTTATTAATAGAGGGGTGTGGGACTGTGACCCTGGCTGTAGAGTTATTAATAGAGGGGTGTGGGACTGTGACCCTGGCTGTAGAGTTATTAATAGAGGGGTGTGGGACTGTGACCCTGGCTGTAGAGTTATTAATAGAGGGGTGTGGGATTGTGACCCTGGCTGTAGAGTTAGTAATAGAGGGGTGTGGGAATGTGACCCTGGCTGTAGAGTTAGTAATAGAGGGGTGTGGGACTGTGACCCTGGCTGTAGAGTTATTAATAGAGGGGTGTGGGACTGTGACCCTGGCTGTAGAGTTATTAATAGAGGGGTGTGGGATTGTGACCCTGGCTGTAGAGTTAGTAATAGAGGGGTGTGGGACTGTGACCCTGGCTGTAGAGTTAGTAATAGAGGGGTGTGGGACTGTGACCCTGGCTGTAGAGTTATTAATAGAGGGGTGTGGGGCTGTGACCTGGCTGTAGAGTTAGTAATAGAGGGGTGTGGGACTGTGACCCTGGCTGTAGAGTTATTAATAGAGGGGTGTGGGACTGTGACCCTGGCTGTAGAGTTAGTAATAGAGGGGTGTGGGATTGTGACCCTGGCTGTAGAGTTAGTAATAGAGGGGTGTGGGACTGTGACCCTGGCTGTAGAGTTATTAATAGAGGGGTGTGGGACTGTGACCCTGGCTGTAGAGTTAGTAATAGAGGGGTGTGGGATTGTGACCCTGGCTGTAGAGTTAGTAATAGAGGGGTGTGGGACTGTGACCCTGGCTGTAGAGTTATTAATAGAGGGGTGTGGGACTGTGACCCTGGCTGTAGAGTTATTAATAGAGGGGTGTGGGACTGTGACCCTGGCTGTAGAGTTATTAATAGAGGGGTGTGGGGCTGTGACCCTGGCTGTAGAGTTATTAATAGAGGGGTGTGGGACTGTGACCCTGGCTGTACAGTTATTAATAGAGGGGTGTGGGATTGTGACCCTGGCTGTAGAGTTATTAATAGAGGGGTGTGGGACTGTGACCCTGGCTGTAGAGTTATTAATAGAGGGGTGTGGGACTGTGACCCTGGCTGTAGAGTTAGTAATAGAGGGGTGTGGGATTGTGACCCTGGCTGTAGAGTTAGTAATAGAGGGGTGTGGGACTGTGACCCTGGCTGTAAAGTTATTAATAGAGGGGTGTGGGGCTGTGACCCTGGCTGTAGAGTTAGTAATAGAGGGGTGTGGGACTGTGACCCTGGCTGTAGAGTTATTAATAGAGGGGTGTGGGACTGTGACCCTGGCTGTAGAGTTATTAATAGAGGGGTGTGGGATTGTGACCCTGGCTGTAGAGTTATTAATAGAGGGGTGTGGGACTGTGACCCTGGCTGTAGAGTTATTAATAGAGGGGTGTGGGGCTGTGACCCTGGCTGTAGAGTTAGTAATAGAGGGGTGTGGGGCTGTGACCCTGGCTGTAGAGTTAGTAATAGAGGGGTGTGGGACTGTGACCCTGGCTGTAGAGTTATTAATAGAGAGGTGTGGGACTGTGACCCTGGCTGTAGAGTTAGTAATAGAGGGGTGTGGGGTTGTGACCCTGGCTGTAGAGTTAGTAATAGAGGGGTGTGGGACTGTGACCCTGGCTGTAGAGTTATTAATAGAGGGGTGTGGGACTGTGACCCTGGCTGTAGAGTTAGTAATAGAGGGGTGTGGGGCTGTGACCCTGGCTGTAGAGTTAGTAATAGAGGGGTGTGGGATTGTGACCCTGGCTGTAGAGTTATTAATAAAGAGGTGTGGGACTGTGACCCTGGCTGTAGAGTTAGTAATAGAGGGGTGTGGGGCTGTGACCCTGGCTGTAGTTAGTAATAGAGGGGTGTGGGGCTGTGACCCTGGCTGTAGAGTTAGTAATAGAGGGGTGCGGGACTGTGACCCTGGCTGTAGAGTTAGTAATAGAGGGGTGCGGGACTGTGACCCTGGCTGTAGAGTTATTAATAGAGGGGTGCGGGACTGTGACCCTGGCTGTAGAGTTATTAATAGAGGGGTGCGGGACTGTGACCCTGGCTGTAGAGTTAGTAATAGAGGGGTGTGGGACTGTGACCCTGGCTGTAGAGTTATTAATAGAGGGGTGTGGGGCTGTGACCCTGGCTGTAGAGTTAGTAATAGAGGGGTGTGGGATTGTGACCCTGGCTGTAGAGTTAGTAATAGAGGGGTGTGGGATTGTGACCCTGGCTGTAGAGTTAGTAATAGAGGGGTGTGGGATTTTGACCCTGGCTGTAGAGTTATTAATAGAGGGGTGTGGGACTGTGACCCTGGCTGTAGAGTTAGTAATAGAGGGGTGTGGGATTGTGACCCTGGCTGTAGAGTTAGTAATAGAGGGGTGTGGGATTGTGACCCTGGCTGTAGAGTTAGTAATAGAGGGGTGTGGGGCTGTGACCCTGGCTGTAGAGTTAGTAATAGAGGGGTGTGGGATTGTGACTCTGGCTGTAGAGTTAGTAATAGAGGGGTGTGGGATTGTGACTCTGGCTGTAGAGTTAGTAATAGAGGGGTGTGGGACTGTGACCCTGGCTGTAGAGTTAGTAATAGAGGGGTGTGGGATTGTGACTCTGGCTGTAGAGTTAGTAATAGAGGGGTGTGGGATTGTGACCCTGGCTGTAGAGTTAGTAATAGAGGGGTGTGGGACTGTGACTCTGGCTGTAGAGTTATTAATAGAGGGGTGTGGGACTGTGACCCTGGCTGTAGAGTTAGTAATAGAGGGGTGTGGGACTGTGACCCTGGCTGTAGAGTTAGTAATAGAGGGGTGTGGGACTGTGACCCTGGCTGTAGAGTTAGTAATAGAGGGGTGTGGGGCTGTGACCCTGGCTGTAGAGTTAGTAATAGAGGGGTGTGGGACTGTGACCCTGGCTGTAGAGTTAGTAATAGAGGGGTGTGGGACTGTGACCCTGGCTGTAGAGTTAGTAATAGAGGGGTGTGGGGCTGTGACCCTGGCTGTAGAGTTAGTAATAGAGGGGTGTGGGACTGTGACCCTGGCTGTAGAGTTAGTAATAGAGGGGTGTGGGACTGTGACCCTGGCTGTAGAGTTAGTAATAGAGGGGTGTGGGACTGTGACCCTGGCTGTAGAGTTAGTAATAGAGGGGTGTGGGGCTGTGACCCTGGCTGTAGAGTTAGTAATAGAGGGGTGTGGGGCTGTGACCCTGGCTGTAGAGTTAGTAATAGAGGGGTGTGGGGCTGTGACCCTGGCTGTAGAGTTATTAATAGAGGGGTGTGGGACTGTGACCCTGGCTGTAGAGTTATTAATAGAGGGGTGTGGGACTGTGACCCTGGCTGTAGAGTTATTAATAGAGGGGTGTGGGACTGTGACCCTGGCTGTAGAGTTAGTAATAGAGGGGTGTGGGACTGTGACCGTGGCTGTAGAGTTTGTAATAGAGGGGTGTGGGGCTGTGACCCTGGCTGTAGAGTTAGTAATAGAGGGGTGTGGGGCTGTGACCCTGGCTGTAGAGTTAGTAATAGAGGGGTGTGGGGCTGTGACCCTGGCTGTAGAGTTATTAATAGAGGGGTGTGGGACTGTGACCCTGGCTGTAGAGTTAGTAATAGAGGGGTGTGGGGCTGTGACCCTGGCTGTAGAGTAATTAATAGAGGGGTGTGGGACTGTGACCCTGGCTGTAGAGTTATTAATAGAGGGGTGTGGGACTGTGACCCTGGCTGTAGAGTTAGTAATAGAGGGGTGTGGGGCTGTGACCCTGGCTGTAGAGTTAGTAATAGAGGGGTGTGGGACTGTGACCCTGGCTGTAGAGTTATTAATAGAGGGGTGTGGGATTGTGACCCTGGCTGTAGAGTTATTAATAGAGGGGTGTGGGATTGTGACCCTGGCTGTAGAGTTATTAATAGAGGGGTGTGGGACTGTGACCCTGGCTGTAGAGTTAGTAATAGAGGGGTGTGGGGCTGTGACCCTGGCTGTAGAGTTATTAATAGAGGGGTGTGGGACTGTGACCCTGGCTGTAGAGTTAGTAATAGAGGGGTGTGGGACTGTGACCCTGGCTGTAGAGTTAATAATAGAGGGGTGTGGGACTGTGACCCTGGCTGTAGAGTTATTAATAGAGGGGTGTGGGACTGTGTCCCTGGCTGTAGAGTTATTAATAGAGGGGTGTGGGACTGTGACCCTGGCTGTAGAGTTAGTAATAGAGGGGTGTGGGACTGTGACCCTGGCAGTAGAGTTATTAATAGAGGGGTGTGGGACTGTGACCCTGGCTGTAGAGTTATTAATAGAGGGGTGTGGGGCTGTGACCCTGGCTGTAGAGTTATTAATAGAGGGGTGTGGGACTGTGACCCTGGCTGTAGAGTTATTAATAGAGGGGTGTGGGACTGTGACACTGGCTGTAGAGTTAGTAATAGAGGGGTGTGGGACTGTGATCCTGGCTGTAGAGTTATTAATAGAGGGGTGTGGGGCTGTGACCCTGGCTGTAGAGTTAGTAATAGAGGGGTGTGGGACTGTGACCCTGGCTGTAGAGTTAGTAATAGAGGTGTGTGGGGCTGTGACCCTGGCTGTAGAGTTAGTAATAGAGGGGTGTGGGACTGTGACCCTGGCTGTAGAGTTAGTAATAGAGGGGTGTGGGGCTGTGACCCTGGCTGTAGAGTTAGTAATAGAGGGGTGTGGGACTGTGACCCTGTCTGTAGAGTTATTAATAGAGGGGTGTGGGACTGTGACCCTGGCTGTAGAGTTATTAATAGAGGGGTGTGGGGCTGTGACCCTGGCTGTAGAGTTAGTAATAGAGGGGTGTGGGACTGTGACCCTGGCTGTAGAGTTATTAATAGAGGGGTGTGGGACTGTGACTCTGGCTGTAGAGTTAGTAATAGAGGGGTGTGGGACTGTGACCCTGGCTGTAGAGTTATTAATAGAGGGGTGTGGGACTGTGACCCTGGCTGTAGAGTTAGTAATAGAGGGGTGTGGGACTGTGACCCTGGCTGTAGAGTTAGTAATAGAGGGGTGTGGGACTGTGACCCTGGCTGTAGAGTTAGTAATAGAAGGGTGTGGGACTGTGACCCTGGCTGTAGAGTTAGTAATAGAGGGGTGTGGGACTGTGACCCTGGCTGTAGAGTTATTAATAGAGGGGTGTGGGGCTGTGACCCTGGCTGTAGAGTTAGTAATAGAGGGGTGTGGGACTGTGACCCTGGCTGTAGAGTTAGTAATAGAGGTGTGTGGGGCTGTGACCCTGGCTGTAGAGTTAGTAATAGAGGGGTGTGGGACTGTGACCCTGGCTGTAGAGTTAGTAATAGAGGGGTGTGGGGCTGTGACCCTGGCTGTAGAGTTAGTAATAGAGGGGTGTGGGACTGTGACCCTGGCTGTAGAGTTATTAATAGAGGGGTGTGGGACTGTGACCCTGGCTGTAGAGTTATTAATAGAGGGGTGTGGGGCTGTGACCCTGGCTGTAGAGTTAGTAATAGAGGGGTGTGGGACTGTGACCCTGGCTGTAGAGTTATTAATAGAGGGGTGTGGGACTGTGACTCTGGCTGTAGAGTTAGTAATAGAGGGGTGTGGGACTGTGACCCTGGCTGTAGAGTTAGTAATAGAGGGGTGTGGGACTGTGACCCTGGCTGTAGAGTTAGTAATAGAGGGGTGTGGGACTGTGACTCTGGCTGTAGAGTTAGTAATAGAGGGGTGTGGGGCTGTGACCCTGGCTGTAGAGTTATTAATAGAGGGGTGTGGGACTGTGACCCTGGCTGTAGAGTTAGTAATAGAAGGGTGTGGGACTGTGACCCTGGCTGTAGAGTTAGTAATAGAAGGGTGTGGGACTGTGACCCTGGCTGTAGAGTTAGTAATAGAGGGGTGTGGGACTGTGACCCTGGCTGTATAGTTAGTAATAGAGGGGTGTGGGATTGTGACCCTGGCTGTAGAGTTAGTAATAGAGGGGTGTGGGGCTGTGACCCTGGCTGTAGAGTTAGTAATAGAGGGGTGTGGGACTGTGACTCTGGCTGTAGAGTTAGTAATAGAGGGGTGTGGGGCTGTGACCCTGGCTGTAGAGTTATTAATAGAGGGGTGTGGGGCTGTGACCCTGGCTGTAGAGTTAGTAATAGAGGGGTGTGGGACTGTGACCCTGGCTGTAGAGTTAGTAATAGAGGGGTGTGGGGCTGTGACCCTGGCTGTAGAGTTAGTAATAGAGGGGTACTCACGTACTGTAATACTAATGTTGGTGCACGGCTGGATAACTGGAAAGATCTCTGGCGGACTGTAGAGGGAGAAAGGGGGTGGCCCGGTATTAAAGGGGTTGACCCCATTTGGCCATCCCCTGACCTCACCAAGGAGACAAGGGGTTAACTAGGCTGAGGCCCAGAACTGTGATTTAACCCTTGTCATAACATGTAAATGTATTTTCCCCTGTTCCCCTGTTCCATTGTAATGTCTGGTTTAATCAGTGTCTGCATCACACACACACTAGAATCCATCCGGGAGCACAAGGGTTAATAGTCCTTTAATGATTATAGCTCTTTGTGTAGTTTTCCCGCCTTTTCAGGCACCATTTTGCAGGTCCCCGTTGGCCGCCATTAGGGCTCAATGCATTCCAATGGCGAAGTGTGCTGTTTTAGTCCTGTTTCCTGTAAAGACCAGCAGGTGGCGTCCGAGAGGGAGAGCGGCGGTTTCCCATTGAGAGTCTATGGCGGCGAAGCCCGTTGTTTTCAATGGAGATTTAGTGAAAAGCTGAGATTTCTTTTAGCGGAGATTTCTGTATTAAAATGAAAAATGATTTACTGTGCATTTGTGTATCTCCGGCTCCAAAGGTCGTAGCAAATCGCTGTTTGGACCATATGGTGTCCCAGTTCTGGCAATGAGAACTGGGAAGTTTGGACCTGCTAGACCCAACGGAACCGGATATTTTAATACGTTTATGTTTTATGTTTAATACTGTGTCCCAAGGTATGGACAAAGACCCAGAGGAAATTCTTTTGCATACCAGGATAGCAGATGGCCCTAGAGGCGACCCAATGTCTAGGACTTAAGTATTGTTCAAAGGGTTTTGTCACCCCCACTGTTTACCTGTGGGCGGAGAAGGCTCAGACCAGAGCAGTTTTTAAGTGTTCAATTTAACACCTTCCAACAAAGGTTTTCCTGCCAGAACTCCAAATGGGTAGACCGGCTGGCATTCCATTTGCATATGTGGGGCTACAAAAATGAGACCCCAGAGTTCTACTGCGCCTGTGCCAGCTAGCAGGGGGCATGTGTTGAAATGTGTTCCCATGTTAAAGATTGGTTTTCAATTACCTCCAGCCAATCACAGGTACTTAATGTTACAGATAGAGGGACAAAAGGTTTATAAACTAGCTGTCCACCCTCTATCCTTTGTCTTCGTTTGCTGATATGGTTACCTGATATCACCTGAATGATTACCTGATTGCTGAGAGAAATGCTACATCATACTTCTCATTCCCCAACCCCTAAGTAAGTGTACCTCTTGTTTGTTACTGTATTATCTCGTGTGTTCACCTATCCTAAGGAATAAAATCACTTTATTATATCTTAAGCCTCGTTCAGTTCAAACCCAGTTATTTTTGTGTAATATTAATAAGCCTGTGGAAGCTATCATCACAGGGACATTGCCTGGCAGCGAGTTATCACAGCCGGACCTTCCTGCAGAGTAAAAGGAGGATGGTGTTTAGCAATGAGGCTGCCTCACGTGCCAGCCGGCTT
This sequence comes from Ascaphus truei, assembly GCF_040206685.1. NCBI lineage: Eukaryota > Metazoa > Chordata > Amphibia > Anura > Ascaphidae > Ascaphus > Ascaphus truei. The sequence goes on along the minus strand of NW_027457019.1, from coordinate 41,880 downwards.
CTTATCCAGACTAATACCAGCCTTCTGCAGCAGCAGCTCCTGGCGGTGGTCCACCCGCCGGAGTAACCTCTCTATCCGCAGGATGTGGAGCGCCAGGTGGCGCTTCCTCTTGAGACGAGCCACTGAAGAAGAGTTCTTCCATTTGGCCGGAGCCGTGCGGTGATGGGGGGCCCTGTGCGACGGCTGCTCCTCCCATCCCTCGGGCTCCAGCTTGAGACGAGCCACTGAAGAAGAGTTCTTCCATTTGGCCGGAGCCGTGCAGTGACCGGGGGCCCTGTGCGACGGCTGGTCCTCCCACTCCTCGGGCTCCAGCTTGAGATGGCGCTTCTCGGGCTTTTGTTCCACTTTGACCTCCGCTTGAGAGAGGGGCTGTGGGCGAGAACGTCTGCGCCTCCATCTTCTCCCTGAGGTTGAAGCAGATAAGAAAACACTTGCTTTATTTTACACTACTATCCCGAGTGCAATCTCTGCTCGTTCTGCAGCTTATAGGTACATAGTTACATATAGTTACATATAGTTACATAGTTACATATAGTTACATATTACATAGTAGATGAGCCTGAAAAAAGACGTACGTCCATCAAGTTCAACCTACGCTAAATTTAGACAACAGATACTTTATCCTATATCTGTACTTACTTATTGATCCAGAGGAAGGCAAACACAAAACCCCAGAGTCATATCATCTAATGATATCTCATAAGGGGAAAAATAAATTCCTTCCTGACTCCAAGAATTGGCAATTGGATTAATCCCTGGATCAACATCCTTCCCATGTATACTTTTTTGGTATATCCCTGTATACCTTTCCCATCTAAAAAGACGCCAACCTTTTTTTGAACAAATCTATTGTATCTGCCATTACAGTCTCCATGGGTAATGAATCCTAATTGCCCTTACTGTAAAGAACCCTTTCCTTTGTTGCTGGTGAAATCTCCTTTCCTCCAACCTTAAGGGATGAGAATATCACACAGACATAGGAATACGAGGATATATGATACAATAAGTGGCAACGTCAACAAATAAAGGATTAAGCACGGAAAGGACGCCAGTATACCCGCAGGTGTAACCCTGCAAACCACACGGATACGTCACGGAACATTCTCATCAGTCAGTAAAGGGCAAGAACATAACCTGAGGAGAGTGACACGAGTGACGCAAGTGACACGCGCAGATTGTTCACTTTATTTAAATAACGGTTCACACAATTCACATTTTCTTGGTATACAAAATCTCTGGAGGGTTTGTACAATCTTGTTATAATGTCTTTTGGAGATGTGACCGTTTTCACAAGTTACAAATAAGTAAGCCAGTAACGTTGTGAGTTGCAATCTGTCCGAGGAAGCCACTTACACGGGGCAGGTGTTTAGGAACAGACTGACCGCTCGCCTGCAAGCGCCTCTCTAAGATGGATTCACACAGGCCAAATAACCTCCAAGTAACAGCACTGGGATATGGTGTCATGTCCCCGGAATATGGTGTCATGTCCTCGGAATATGGTGTCATGTCCGTGGGATATGGTGTCATGTCCTCGGAATATGGTGTCATGTCCCTGGAATATGGTGTCATGTCCCTGGGATATGGTGTCATGTCCCTGGGATATGGTGTCATGTCCGTGGGATATGGTGTCATGTCCGTGGGATATGGTGTCATGTCCCCGGAATATGGTGTCATGTCCCCGGGATATGGTGTCATGTCCGTGGGATATGGTGTCATGTCCGTGGGATATGGTGTCATGTCCGTTGGATATGGTGTCATGTCCGTGGGATATGGTGTCATGTCCCCGGAATATGGTGTCATGTCCCCGGAATATGGTGTCATGTCCCCGGAATATGGTGTCATGTCCCCGGAATATGGTGTCATGTCCCCGGAATACGGTGTCATGTCCCCGGAATACGGTGTCATGTCGCCAGAATATGGTGTCATGTCCCCAGAATATGGTGTCATGTCCGTGGGATATGGTGTCATGTCCCCGGGATATGGTGTCATGTCCCCGGAATATGGTGTCTTGTCCCCGGGATATGGTGTCATGTCCCCGGAATATGGTGTCATGTCCCCGGAATATGGTGTCATGTCCGTGGGATATGGTGTCATGTCCCCGGAATATGGTGTCATGTCCCCGGAATATGGTGTCATGTCCCCGGAATATGGTGTCATGTCCTGGAATATGGTGTCATGTCCTAGAATACGGTGTCATGTCCCCGGAATACGGTGTCATGTCCCCGGAATATGGTGTGATGTCCCCGGAATATGGTGTCATGTCCCCGGGATATGGTGTCATGTCCCTGGAATATGGTGTCATGTCCCCGGAATACGGTGTCATGTCCTGGGAATACGGTGTCATGTCCCCTGGAATATGGAGTCATGTCCCAGGAATATGGTGTCATGTCGTGGAATATGGTGTAATGTCCCGGAATATGGTGTCATGTCCCGGAATATGGTGTCATGTCCCGGAATATGGTGTCATGTCCTGGAATACGGTGTCATGTCCCCGGAATATGGTGTCATGTCCCCGGAATACGGTGTCATGTCCCCGGAATATGGTGTGATGTCCCCGGAATATGGTGTCATGTCCCCGGGATATGGTGTCACGTCCCTGGGATATGGTGTCACGTCCCCGGAATATGGTGTCACGTCCCCGGAATATGGTGTCATGTCCTCGGAATATGGTGTCATGCCCCCGGAATATGGTGTCATGTCAGGGAATATGGTGTCATGTCCCCGGAATACGGTGTCATGTCCCCGGAATACGGTGTCATGTCCCTGGGATATGTGTCATGTCCCGGAATATGGTGTCATGTCTCCGGAATATGGTGTCATGTCCCGGAATATGGTGTCATGTCCCCGGAATATGGTGTCATGTCCCGGAATATGGTGTCATGTCCCCGGAATATGGTGTCATGTCCCCGGAATATGGTGTCATGTCCCCGGAATATGGTGTCATGTCCCCGGAATATGGTGTCATGTCCCCGGAATATGGTGTCATGTCCCCGGAATATGGAGTCATGTCCGTGGGATATGGTGTCATGTCCCCGGGATATGGTGTCATGTCCCCGGAATATGGTGTCATGTCCGTGGGATATGGTGTCATGTCCCTGGAATATGGTGTCATGTCCCCGGAATATGGTGTCATGTCCCCGGAATATGGTGTCATGTCCCCGGAATATGGTGTCATGTCCCCGGAATATGGTGTCATGTCCCGGAATATGGTGTCATGTCCTGGAATACGGTGTCATGTCCCCGGAATACGGTGTCATGTCCCCGGAATATGGTGTGATGTCCCCGGAATATAGTGTCATGTCCCCGGGATATGGTGTCATGTCCCTGGAATATGGTGTCATGTCCCCGGAATACGGTGTCATGTCCCCGGAATATGGTGTCATGTCCCCGGGATATGGTGTCATGTCCCTGGAATATGGTGTCATGTCCCCGGAATACGGTGTCATGTCCTGGGAATACGGTGTCATGTCCCCTGGAATATGGAGTCATGTCCCAGGAATATGGTGTCATGTCGTGGAATATGGTGTAATGTCCCGGAATATGGTGTCATGTCCCGGAATATGGTGTCATGTCCCGGAATATGGTGTCATGTCCTGGAATACGGTGTCATGTCCCCGGAATATGGTGTCATGTCCCCGGAATACGGTGTCATGTCCCCGGAATATGGTGTGATGTCCCCGGAATATGGTGTCATGTCCCCGGGATATGGTGTCACGTCCCTGGGATATGGTGTCACGTCCCCGGAATATGGTGTCACGTCCCCGGAATATGGTGTCATGTCCTCGGAATATGGTGTCATGCCCCCGGAATATGGTGTCATGTCAGGGAATATGGTGTCATGTCCCCGGAATACGGTGTCATGTCCCCGGAATACGGTGTCATGTCCCTGGGATATGTGTCATGTCCCGGAATATGGTGTCATGTCTCCGGAATATGGTGTCATGTCCCCGGAATATGGTGTCATGTCCCGGAATATGGTGTCATGTCCCCGGAATATGGTGTCATGTCCCCGGAATATGGTGTCATGTCCCCGGAATATGGTGTCATGTCCCCGGAATATGGTGTCATGTCCCCGGAATATGGTGTCATGTCCCCGGAATATGGAGTCATGTCCGTGGGATATGGTGTCATGTCCCCGGGATATGGTGTCATGTCCCCGGAATATGGTGTCATGTCCGTGGGATATGGTGTCATGTCCCCGGAATATGGTGTCATGTCCCCGGAATATGGTGTCATGTCCCCGGAATATGGTGTCATGTCCCCGGAATATGGAGTCATGTCCGTGGGATATGGTGTCATGTCCCCGGGATATGGTGTCATGTCCCCGGAATATGGTGTCATGTCCGTGGGATATGGTGTCATGTCCCCGGAATATGGTGTCATGTCCCCGGAATATGGTGTCATGTCCCCGGAATATGGTGTCATGTCCCCGGAATATGGTGTCATGTCCCGGAATATGGTGTCATGTCCTGGAATACGGTGTCATGTCCCCGGAATACGGTGTCATGTCCCCGGAATATGGTGTGATGTCCCCGGAATATAGTGTCATGTCCCCGGGATATGGTGTCATGTCCCTGGAATATGGTGTCATGTCCCCGGAATACGGTGTCATGTCCTGGGAATACGGTGTCATGTCCCCTGGAATATGGAGTCATGTCCCAGGAATATGGTGTCATGTCCTGGAATATGGTGTAATGTCCCGGAATATGGTGTCATGTCCTGGAATACGGTGTCATGTCCCCGGAATACGGTGTCATGTCCCCGGAATATGGTGTGATGTCCCTGGAATATGGTGTCATGTCCCCGGGATATGGTGTCACGTCCCTGGGATATGGTGTCACGTCCCTGGAATATGGTGTCACGTCCCCGGAATATGGTGTCATGTCCTCGGAATATGGTGTCATGTCCCCGGAATATGGTGTCATGTCCCGGAATATGGTGTCATGTCCCCGGAATACGGTGTCATGTCCCTGGGATATGGTGTCATGTCCCGGAATATGGTGTCACGTCCCCGGAATATGGTGTCATGTCCCCGGGATATGGTGTCACGTCCCTGGAATATGGTGTCATGTCCCTGGGATATGGTGTCATCCTGGAATATGGTGTCATGTCCCTGGAATATGGTGTCATGTCCCTGGGATATGGTGTCATCTTGGGATACGGTGTCATGTCCCTGGGATACGGTGTCATGTCCCTGGGAATTGGTATCATGTCCCCGGAATATGGTGTCATGTCCCAGGAATATGGTGTCACGTCCCCGGAATATGGTGTCACGTCCCCGGAATATGGTGTCATGTCCTCGGAATATGGTGTCATGTCCCCGGAATATGGTGTGATGTCCCCGGAATATGGTGTCATGTCCCCGGGATATGGTGTCACGTCCCTGGGATATGGTGTCACGTCCCCGGAATATGGTGTCACGTCCCCGGAATATGGTGTCATGTTCTCGGAATATGGTGTCATGTCCCCGGAATATGGTGTCATGTCCCGGAATATGGTGTCATGTCCCCGGAATACGGTGTCATGTCCCCGGAATACGGTGTCATGTCCCTGGGATATGGTGTCATGTCCTGGAATATGGTGTCACGTCCCCGGAATATGGTGTCATGTCCCCGGGATATGGTGTCACGTCCCTGGAATATGGTGTCATGTCCCCGGAATATGGTGTCATGTCCCTGGGATATGGTGTCATCCTGGAATATGGTGTCATGTCCCTGGAATATGGTGTCATGTCCCTGGGATATGGTGTCATCTTGGGATACGGTGTCATGTCCCTGGGATACGGTGTCATGTCCCTGGGAATTGGTATCATGTCCCCGGAATATGGTGTCATGTCCCCGGAATATGGTGTCATGTCCCCGGGATATGGTGTCATGTCCCCGGGATATGGTATCATGTCCCCGGAATATGGTGTCATGTCCACGGAATATGGTGTCATGTCCCGGGATATGGTGTCATGTCCCCGGGATATGGTGTCATGTCCCCGGGATATGGTGTCATGTCCCCGGGATATGGTGTCATGTCCCCGGGATATGGTGTCATGTCCCTGGAATACGGTGTCGTCATCCTGGGATACGGTGTCATCCTGGGATATGGTGTCATGTCCCTGGGATATGGTGTCATCCTGGGATATGGTGTCATGTCCCCGGGATATGGTGTCATGTCCCTGGAATATGGTGTCATGTCCCCGGAATACGGTGTCATGTCCATGGGATATGGTGTCATGTCCCCGGAATATGGTGTCATGTCCCCGGAATATGGTGTCACGTCCCTGGAATATGGTGTCATGTCCCTGGGATATGGTGTCACGTCCCTGGAATATGGTGTCATCCTGGAATATGGTGTCATCCTGGGATACGGTGTCATGTCCCTGGGATACGGTGTCATGTCCCTGGGAATTGGTATCATGTCCCCGGAATATGGTGTCATGTCCCCGGGATATGGTGTCATGTCCCTGGAATATGGTGTCATGTCCCTGGAATATGGTGTCATGTCCCTGGGATATGGTGTCATCTTGGGATACGGTGTCATGTCCCTGGGATACGGTGTCATGTCCCTGGGAATTGGTATCATGTCCCCGGAATATGGTGTCATGTCCCCGGAATATGGTGTCATGTCCCCGGGATATGGTGTCATGTCCCCGGGATATGGTATCATGTCCCCGGAATATGGTGTCATGTCCACGGAATATGGTGTCATGTCCCGGGATATGGTGTCATGTCCCCGGGATATGGTGTCATGTCCCCGGGATATGGTGTCATGTCCCCGGGATATGGTGTCATGTCCCTGGAATACGGTGTCGTCATCCTGGGATACGGTGTCATCCTGGGATATGGTGTCATGTCCCTGGGATATGGTGTCATCCTGGGATATGGTGTCATGTCCCCGGGATATGGTGTCATGTCCCTGGAATATGGTGTCATGTCCCCGGAATACGGTGTCATGTCCATGGGATATGGTGTCATGTCCCCGGAATATGGTGTCATGTCCCCGGAATATGGTGTCACGTCCCTGGAATATGGTGTCATGTCCCTGGGATATGGTGTCACGTCCCTGGAATATGGTGTCATCCTGGAATATGGTGTCATCCTGGGATACGGTGTCATGTCCCTGGGATACGGTGTCATGTCCCTGGGAATTGGTATCATGTCCCCGGAATATGGTGTCATGTCCCCGGGATATGGTGTCATGTCCCCGGGATATGGTATCATGTCCCCGGAATATGGTGTCATGTCCCCGGAATATGGTGTCATGTCCCCGGAATATGGTGTCACGTCCCCGGGATATGGTGTCACGTCCTCGGGATATGGTGTTACGTCCCCGGAATATGGTGTCACGTCCCCGGAATATGGTGTCACGTCCCCGGAATATGGTGTCATGTCCCCGGAATATGGTGTCATGTCCCCGGGATATGGTGTCATGTCCCCGGGATATGGTATCATGTCCCCGGAATATGGTGTCATGTCCCCGGAATATGGTGTCATGTCCCCGGAATATGGTGTCATGTCCCCGGAATATGGTGTCATGTCCCCGGAATATGGTGTCATGTCCCCGGAATATGGTGTCATTTCCCTGGGATATGGTGTCATCCTGGGATACGGTATAATGTCCCTGGGATACGGTGTCATGTCCCTGGGAATTGGTATCATGTCCCCGGAATATGGTGTCATGTCCCCGGAATATGGTGTCATGTCCCCGGAATATGGTGTCATGTCCCTGGGATATGGTGTCATCCTGGGATACGGTGTCATGTCCCTGGGATATGGTGTCATGTCCCTGGGAATTGGTATCATGTCCCCGGAATATGGTGTCATGTCCCCGAAACATGGTGTCATGTCCCCGGAATATGGTGTCACGTCCCCGGAATATGGTGTCATGTCCCCGGAATATGGTGTCATGTCCCTGAAATATGGTGTCATGGCCCGGAATATGGTGTAAAATCCTTGGAATATGGTGACATGTCAAAGAATATGGGGTCATGTCCCTGGAATATGGTGTCATGTCCCTGAAATATGGTGTCATGGCCCGGAATATGGTGTAAAATCCCTGGAATATGGTGACATGTCAAAGAATATGGTGTCATGTCCCTGGGATATGGTGTCATGTCCCCGGAATATGGTGTTATGTCCACGGAATACAGTGTCATGTCCCCGGAATATGGTGTCATGTCCCCGGAATATGGTGTCATGTCCCTGGAATATGGTGTCATGTCCCTGGAATATGGTGTCATGTCCCTGGAATACGGTGTCATGCCCCGGAATATGGTGTCATGTCCGTGGAATATGGTGTCATGTCCCTGGAATACGGTGTCATGCCCCGGAATACGGTGTCATGTCCCCGGAATATGGTGTCACGTCCCCGGAATATGGTGTCATGTCCCTAGAATATGGTGTCATGTCCCCGTAATATGGTGTCACGTCCCCGGAATATGGTGTCACGTCCCCGGGATACGGTGTCATGTCCGTGGGATATGGTGTAAAATCCCTGGAATATGGTGACATGTCAAAGAATATGGTGTCATGTCCCCGGAATATGGTGTCATGTCCCTGTGTGTGATGTACCAAACACAGGCTGGAGAAGGTGCACACTCTGTGTCTGTACACAGGCTGGAGAAGGTTCCGGACTAGGCACTTCGCTGCATACTCTGTGTCTGTACACAGGCTGGAGAAGGTTCCGGACTAAGCACCTCGCTGCACTCTCTGTGTCTGTACACAGACTGGAGAAGGTTCCGGACTAAGCACCTCGCTGCACTCTCTGTGTCTGTACACAGGCTGGAGAAGGTTCCAGACTAGGTACATCGCTGCACTCTCTGTGTCTGTACACAGGCTGGAGAAGGTTCCGGACTAGGCACCTCGCTGCACACTCTGTGTCTGTACACAGGCTGGAGAAGGTTCCGGACTAGGCACCTCGCTGCACACTCTGTGTCTGTACACAGGCTGGAGAAGGTTCCGGACTAAGCACCTCACTGCACACTATGTGTCTGTACACAGGCTGGAGAAGGTTCCGGACTAAGCACCTCGCTGCACTCTCTGTGTCTGTACACAGGCTGGAGAAGGTTCCGGACTAGGCACCTCGCTGCACTCTCTGTGTCTGTACACAGGCTGGAGAAGGTTCCAGACTAGGCACCTCGCTGCACTCTATGTGTCTGTACACAGGCTGGAGAAGGTTCCAGACTAGGCACCTCGCTGCACTCTCTGTCTGTACACAGGCTGGAGAAGGTTCCGGACTAAGCACCTCGCTGCACTCTCTGTGTCTGTACACAGGCTGGAGAAGGTTCCGGACTAGGCACCTCGCTGCACACTCTGTGTCTGTACACAGGCTGGAGAAGGTTCCGGACTAAGCACCTCGCTGCACACTCTGTGTCTGTACACAGGCTGGAGAAGGTTCCGGACTAGGCACCTCGCTGCACACTCTGTGTCTGTACACAGGCTGGAGAAGGTTCCGGACTAGGCACCTCGCTGCACTCTCTGTGTCTGTACACAGGCTGGAGAAGGTTCCAGACTAGGCACCTCGCTGCACACTCTGTGTCTGTACACAGGCTGGAGAAGGTTCCAGACTAGGCACCTCGCTGCACTCTCTGTCTGTACACAGGCTGGAGAAGGTTCCGGACTAGGCACCTCGCTGCACTCTCTGTGTCTGTACACAGGCTGGAGAAGGTTCCGGACTAGGCACCTCGCTGCACTCTCTGTGTCTGTACACAGGCTGGAGAAGGTTCCGGACTAGGCACCTCGCTGCACTCTCTGTGTCTGTACACAGGCTGGAGAAGGTTCCGGACTAGGCACCTCGCTGCACTCTCTGTGTCTGTACACAGGCTGGAGAAGGTTCCGGACTAGGCACCTCGCTGCACTCTCTGTGTCTGTACACAGGCTGGAGAAGGTTCCGGACTAGGCACCTCGCTGCACTCTCTGTGTCTGTACACAGGCTGGAGAAGGTTCCGGACTAGGCACCTCGCTGCACTCTCTGTGTCTGTACACAGGCTGGAGAAGGTTCCGGACTAGGCACCTCGCTGCACTCTCTGTGTCTGTACACAGGCTGGAGAAGGTTCCAGACTAGGCACCTCGCTGCACTCTCTGTGTCTGTACACAGGGAAAGAGGTTCCTTGTTATGTTGCCTCTGTGCCCCATGAAATCGAATTTCTCTTGTTCCTCAAAATCAGATTCAAAGTTCAATATGCGAAGGGTGCGGGGGTCCCCAGGGTGGGGGGGTCCCCAGGGTTGTCCCCAGGGTGGGGGGTCCCCAGGGTGGGGGGAGGGGGCCCCCCTGAAACACTGTGGCTGGTTTTGTCCCTGCGCGGGGGGCTGGATAAATTATTGGGGTACGATACCGCTGACGTAGTTAACACGGTGTTTGCAGTCGTCTCTCTATTTTGAATGCTTCAAAAATAAATTGCAAGCTTCTGGGCTCACTGACGCCCTGCACGTTTTGCTATTTAAAGCACTGTGCTCGTTCTGTACTACAGATAACACTTCCGCCCCCAGTGAGGCCATGAATAATGTGGCACAGTCTGTAATCCATTCCCGGACGCACACCTGGGGACGTCTTACTCCGTGACAGAGAAAGTGGCGCTAAAACAGGACAGGCCCCCACTAATCCCATCAACACACCCACTGCAAATCCTCGGAAAGCCCCAGATACAGTAATACTCGGTACCCACCTCTGCTGCTGCCCGCAGGTCTGTGGAAGGGGGGTGGCCAGCAGAAGCTGCTCCCTTGTGGGGGAGGGGATGCTGCTCGGAGAGAGAGTAAGGATTAGCACGGACTTCTCTGACAGAGAGCACCTCGGCAGTTGGGTAACCCCTGATTAAGCACACGGCATTACTTACACGGCTGGGGGGGGGGGCACACCCCCCCCCCCACATTCCCAGGTGATGGAAGTGCCTGCTCATGGCGTTATTCTGCACACCATGTGTACGTGTGACACAGTGTATGCTGCACGCAGGGCACAGACGTCCGTCGCACTTATATACCGAGCCACTCAGTATCCTCCCATACGGGGCACGGCCATTAACACGAGGGCCACCATCAGGGGGCGAGTGACGGGCCAGCGGCCCCGAGCCTGCTAACATGTTGGCGAAGAAGCTGATCATGTAGGATACCAAACAAGCTGCCAGTAAGTACCCTCCCCCCGCCAAACAAGCTGCCAGTAAGTACCCTCCCCCCGCCAAACAAGCTGCCAGTAAGTACCCTCCCCCACCAAACAAGCTGCCAGTAAGTACCCTCCCCCCCGCCAAACAAGCTGCCAGTAAGTACCCTCCCCCCGCCAAACAAGCTGCCAGTAAGTACCCTCCCCCCGCCAAACAAGCTGCCAGTAAGTACCCTCCCCCCGCCAAACAAGCTGCCAGTAAGTACCCTCCCCCCGCCAAACAAGCTGCCAGTAAGTACCCTCCCCCCGCCAAACAAGCTGCCAGTAAGTACCCTCCCCCGCCAAACAAGCTGCCAGTAAGTACCCTCCCCCCGCCAAACAAGCTGCCAGTAAGTACCCTCCCCCCGCCAAACAAGCTGCCAGTAAGTACCCTGCCCCCGCCAAACAAGCTGCCAGTAAGTACCCTCCCCCCCGCCAAACAAGCTGCCAGTAAGTACCCTCCCCCCGCCAAACAAGCTGCCAGTAAGTACCCTCCCCCCGCCAAACAAGCTGCCAGTAAGTACCCTCCCCCGCCAAACAAGCTGCCAGTAAGTACCCTCCCCCCGCCAAACAAGCTGCCAGTAAGTACCCCTCCCCCCTGCCAAACAAGCTGCCAGTAAGTACCCTCCCCCCACCAAACAAGCTGCCAGTAAGTACCCCTCCCCCCGCCAAACAAGCTGCCAGTAAGTACCCTCCCCCGCCAAACAAGCTGCCAGTAAGTACCCCTCCCCCGCCAAACAAGCTGCCAGTAAGTACCCTCCCCCGCCAAACAAGCTGCCAGTAAGTACCCCTCCCCCCGCCAAACAAGCTGCCAGTAAGTACCCTCCCCTGCCAAAAAAGCTGCCAGTAAGTACCCTCCCCCGCCAAACAAGCTGCCAGTAAGTACCCTCCCCCCACCAAACAAGCTGCCAGTAAGTACCCTCCCCCCGCCAAACAAGCTGCCAGTAAGTACCCTCCCCCCCGCCAAACAAGCTGCCAGTAAGTACCCTCCCCCCGCCAAACAAGCTGCCAGTAAGTACCCTCCCCCCGCCAAACAAGCTGCCAGTAAGTACCTTCCCCCCGCCAAACAAGCTGCCAGTAAGTACCCTCCCCCGCCAAACAAGCTGCCAGTAAGTACCCTCCCCCCGCCAAACAAGCTGCCAGTAAGTACCCCTCCCCCCTGCCAAACAAGCTGCCAGTAAGTACCCTCCACCCACCAAACAAGCTGCCAGTAAGTACCCCTCCCCCCGCCAAACAAGCTGCCAGTAAGTACCCTCCCCCGCCAAACAAGCTGCCAGTAAGTACCCCTCCCCCGCCAAACAAGCTGAAAGTAAGTACCCTCCCCCGCCAAACAAGCTGCCAGTAAGTACCCCTCCCCCCGCCAAACAAGCTGCCAGTAAGTACCCTCCCCTGCCAAAAAAGCTGCCAGTAAGTACCCTCCCCCGCCAAACAAGCTGCCAGTAAGTACCCTCCCCCCGCCAAACAAGCTGCCAGTAAGTACCCTCCCACCCGCCAAACAAGCTGCCAGTAAGTACCCTCCCCCCCGCCAAACAAGCTGCCAGTAAGTACCCTCCCCCCGCCAAACAAGCTGCCAGTAAGTACCCTCCCCCCGCCAAACAAGCTGCCAGTAAGTACCCTCCCCCGCCAAACAAGCTGCCAGTAAGTACCCTCCCCCCGCCAAACAAGCTGCCAGTAAGTACCCCTCCCCCCTGCCAAACAAGCTGCCAGTAAGTACCCTCCCCCCACCAAACAAGCTGCCAGTAAGTACCCCTCCCCCCGCCAAACAAGCTGCCAGTAAGTACCCTCCCCCGCCAAACAAGCTGCCAGTAAGTACCCCTCCCCCGCCAAACAAGCTGCCAGTAAGTACCCTCCCCCGCCAAACAAGCTGCCAGTAAGTACCCCTCCCCCCGCCAAACAAGCTGCCAGTAAGTACCCTCCCCTGCCAAAAAAGCTGCCAGTAAGTACCCTCCCCCGCCAAACAAGCTGCCAGTAAGTACCCTCCCCCCGCCAAACAAGCAACCAGTAAGTACCCCTCCCCCGCCAAACAAGCTGCCAGTAAGTACCCCTCCTCCCCCACAAAACAAGCTGCCAGTAAGTACCCTCCCCCCGCCAAACAAGCTGCCAGTAAGTACCCTCCCCCGCCAAACAAGCTGCCAGTAAGTACCCTCCCCCGCCAAACAAGCTGCCAGTAAGTACCCTCCCCCCGCCAAACAAGCTGCCAGTAAGTACCCTCCCCCCGCCAAACAAGCTGCCAGTCAGTACGCTCCCCCCCGCCAAACAAGCAACCAGTAAGTACCCTCCCCCCGCCAAACAAGCAACCAGTAAGTACCCTCCAGCCCGCCAAACAAGCTGCCAGTAAGTACCCTCCCCCCGCCAAACAAGCTGCCAGTAAGTACCCTCCCCCAAACAAGCTGCCAGTAAGTACCCCCCGCCAAACAAGCTGCCAGTAAGTACCCTCCCCCGCCAAACAAGCTGCCAGTAAGTACCCTCCCCCCGCCAAACAAGCTGCTAGTAAGTACCCTGTCCCCGCCAAACAAGCTGCCAGTAAATACCCTCCCCCCGCCAAACAAGCTGCCAGTAAGTACCCTCCCCCCGCCAAACAAGCTGCCAGTAAGTACCCTCCCCCGCCAAACAAGCTGCCAGTAAGTACCCTCCCCCACCAAACAAGCTGCCAGTAAGTACCCTCCCCCGCCAAACAAGCTGCCAGTAAGTACCCTCCCCCCGCCAAACAAGCTGCCAGTAAGTACCCCCCGCCAAACAAGCTGCCAATAAGTACCCTCCCCCCGCCAAACAAGCTGCCAGTAAGTACCCTCCCCCGCCAAACAAGCTGCCAGTAAGTACCCTCCCCCCGCCAAACAAGCTGCCAGTAAGTACCCCCCGCCAAACAAGCTGCCAACAAGTACCCCCCCGCCAAACAAGCTGCCAATAAGTACCCTCCCCCGCCAAACAAGCTGCCAATTAGTACCCTCCCCCGCCAAACAAGCTGCCAGTAAGTACCCTCCCCCCCGCCAAACAAGCTGCCAGTAAGTACCCTCCCCCGCCAAACAAGCTGCCAGTAAGTACCCTCCCCCGCCAAACAAGCTGCCAGTAAGTACCCTCCCCCCGCCAAACAAGCTGCCAGTAAGTACCCTCCCCCGCCAAACAAGCTGCCAGTAAGTACCCTCCCCCCGCCAAACAAGCTGCCAGTAAGTACCCTCCCCCCGCCAAACAAGCTGCCAGTAAGTACCCTCCCCCCGCCAAACAAGCTGCCAGTAAGTACTCTCCCCCCGCCAAACAAGCTGCCAGTAAGTACCCTCCCCCGCCAAACAAGCTGCCAGTAAGTACCCTCCCCCCGCCAAACAAGCTGCCAGTAAGTACCCTCCCCCCCGCCAAACAAGCTGCCATTAAGTACCCTCCCCCCGCCAAACAAGCTGCCAGTAAGTACCCTCCCCCGCCAAACAAGCTGCCAGTAAGTACTCTCCCCCCGCCAAACAAGCTGCCAGTAAGTACCCTCCCCCGCCAAACAAGCTGCCAGTAAGTACCCTCCCCCGCCAAACAAGCTGCCAGTAAGTACCCTCCCCCCGCCAAACAAGCTGCCAGTAAGTACCCCCCCCGCCAAACAAGCTGCCAACAAGTACCCTCCCCCCGCCAAACAAGCTGCCAATAAGTACCCTCCCCCCCGCCAAACAAGCTGCCAGTAAGTACCCTCCCCCGCCAAACAAGCTGCCAGTAAGTACCCTCCCCCCCGCCAAACAAGCTGCCAGTAAGTACCCTCCCCCCGCCAAACAAGCTGCCAGTAAGTACCCTCCCCCGCCAAACAAGCTGCCAGTAAGTACCCTCCCCCCGCCAAACAAGCTGCCAGTAAGTACCCCTCCCCCCACCAAACAAGCTGCCAGTAAGTACCCTCCCCGCCAAACAAGCTGCCAGTAAGTACCCTCCCCCGCCAAACAAGCTGCCAGTAAGTACCCTCCCTGCCAAACAAGCTGCCAGTAAGTACCCTCCCCCGCCAAACAAGCTGCCAGTAAGTACCCTCACCCGCCAAACAAGCTGCAAGTAAGTACCCTCCCCCGCCAAACAAGCTGCCAGTAAGTACCCTCCCCCGCCAAACAAGCTGCCAGTAAGTACCCTCCCCCCGCCAAACAAGCTGCCAGTAAGTACCCTCCCCGCCCGCCAAACAAGCTGCCAGTGAGTACCCTCCCCCCGCCAAACAAGCTGCCAGTGAGTACCCTCCCCCCGCCAAACAAGCTGCCAGTAATTACCCTCCCCCGCCAAACAAGATTCCAGTAAGTACCCTCCCCCGCCAAACAAGCTGCCAGTAAGTACCCCTCCCCCCGCCAAACAAGCTGCCAGTAAGTACCCCTCCTCCCCCACCAAACAAGCTGCCAGTAAGTACCCCCCCCTGCCAAAAAAGCTGCCAGTAAGTACCCTCCCTGCCAAACAAGCTGCCAGTAAGCACCCTCCCCCCGCCAAACAAGCTGTCAGTAAGTACCCTCCCCCTGCCAAACAAGCTGCCAGTAAGTACCCTCCCCCGCCAAACAAGCTGCCTGTAAGTACCCTCCTCCCACCAAACAAGCTGCCAGTAAGTACCCTCCCCCCGCCAAACAAGCTGCCAGTAAGTACTCTCCCCCCCGCCAAACAAGCTGAAAGTAAGTACCCTCCCCCGCCAAACAAGCTGCCAGTAAGTACCCTCCCCCCGCCAAACAAGCTGCCAGTAAGTACCCTCCCCCGCCAAACAAGCTGCCAGTAAGTACCCTCCCCCCGCCAAACAAGCTGCCAGTAAGTACCCCCCGCCAAACAAGCTGCCAACAAGTACCCCCCCGCCAAACAAGCTGCCAATAAGTACCCTCCCCCGCCAAACAAGCTGCCAATTAGTACCCTCCCCCGCCAAACAAGCTGCCAGTAAGTACCCTCCCCCCCGCCAAACAAGCTGCCAGTAAGTACCCTCCCCCGCCAAACAAGCTGCCAGTAAGTACCCTCCCCCGCCAAACAAGCTGCCAGTAAGTACCCTCCCCCCGCCAAACAAGCTGCCAGTAAGTACCCTCCCCCGCCAAACAAGCTGCCAGTAAGTACCCTCCCCCCGCCAAACAAGCTGCCAGTAAGTACCCTCCCCCCGCCAAACAAGCTGCCAGTAAGTACCCTCCCCCCGCCAAACAAGCTGCCAGTAAGTACTCTCCCCCCGCCAAACAAGCTGCCAGTAAGTACCCTCCCCCGCCAAACAAGCTGCCAGTAAGTACCCTCCCCCCGCCAAACAAGCTGCCAGTAAGTACCCTCCCCCCCGCCAAACAAGCTGCCATTAAGTACCCTCCCCCCGCCAAACAAGCTGCCAGTAAGTACCCTCCCCCGCCAAACAAGCTGCCAGTAAGTACTCTCCCCCCGCCAAACAAGCTGCCAGTAAGTACCCTCCCCCGCCAAACAAGCTGCCAGTAAGTACCCTCCCCCGCCAAACAAGCTGCCAGTAAGTACCCTCCCCCCGCCAAACAAGCTGCCAGTAAGTACCCCCCCCGCCAAACAAGCTGCCAACAAGTACCCTCCCCCCGCCAAACAAGCTGCCAATAAGTACCCTCCCCCCCGCCAAACAAGCTGCCAGTAAGTACCCTCCCCCGCCAAACAAGCTGCCAGTAAGTACCCTCCCCCCCGCCAAACAAGCTGCCAGTAAGTACCCTCCCCCCGCCAAACAAGCTGCCAGTAAGTACCCTCCCCCGCCAAACAAGCTGCCAGTAAGTACCCTCCCCCCGCCAAACAAGCTGCCAGTAAGTACCCCTCCCCCCACCAAACAAGCTGCCAGTAAGTACCCTCCCCGCCAAACAAGCTGCCAGTAAGTACCCTCCCCCGCCAAACAAGCTGCCAGTAAGTACCCTCCCTGCCAAACAAGCTGCCAGTAAGTACCCTCCCCCGCCAAACAAGCTGCCAGTAAGTACCCTCACCCGCCAAACAAGCTGCAAGTAAGTACCCTCCCCCGCCAAACAAGCTGCCAGTAAGTACCCTCCCCCGCCAAACAAGCTGCCAGTAAGTACCCTCCCCGCCCGCCAAACAAGCTGCCAGTGAGTACCCTCCCCCCGCCAAACAAGCTGCCAGTGAGTACCCTCCCCCCGCCAAACAAGCTGCCAGTAATTACCCTCCCCCGCCAAACAAGATTCCAGTAAGTACCCTCCCCCGCCAAACAAGCTGCCAGTAAGTACCCCTCCCCCCGCCAAACAAGCTGCCAGTAAGTACCCCTCCTCCCCCACCAAACAAGCTGCCAGTAAGTACCCCCCCCTGCCAAAAAAGCTGCCAGTAAGTACCCTCCCTGCCAAACAAGCTGCCAGTAAGCACCCTCCCCCCGCCAAACAAGCTGTCAGTAAGTACCCTCCCCCTGCCAAACAAGCTGCCAGTAAGTACCCTCCCCCGCCAAACAAGCTGCCTGTAAGTACCCTCCTCCCACCAAACAAGCTGCCAGTAAGTACCCTCCCCCCGCCAAACAAGCTGCCAGTAAGTACTCTCCCCCCCGCCAAACAAGCTGAAAGTAAGTACCCTCCCCCGCCAAACAAGCTGCCAGTAAGTACCCTCCCCCCGCCAAACAAGCTGCCAGTAAGTACCCTCCCCCCACCAAACAAGCTGCCAGTAAGTACCCTCCCCCGCCAAACAAGCTGCCAGTAAGTACACTCCCCCCGCCAAACAAGCTGCCAGTAAGTACCCTCCCCGCCAAACAAGCTGCCAGTAAGTACCCTCCCCCCGCCAAACAAGCTGCCAGTAAGTACCCTCCCCCGCCAAACAAGCTGCCAGTAAGTACCCCTCCCCCGCCAAACAAGCTGCCAGTAAGTACCCTCCCCCGCCAAACAAGCTGCCAGTAAGTACCCTCCCCCGCCAAACAAGCTGCCAGTAAGTACCCTCCCCCGCCAAACAAGCTGCCAGTAAGTACCCTCCCCCCGCCAAACAAGCTGCCAGTAAGTACCCTCCCCGCCCGCCAAACAAGCTGCCAGTAAGTACCCTCCCCGCCCCCGCCAAACAAGCTGCCAGTAAGTACGCTACCCGCCCGCCAAACAAGCTGCCAGTAAGTACCCCTTCGCCCGCCAAACAAGCTGCCAGTAAGTACCCCTCCCCCCGCCAAACAAGCTGCCAGTAAGTACCCTCCCCCGCCAAACAAGCTGCCAGTAAGTACCCTCCCCCACCAAACAAGCTGCCAGTAAGTACCCTCCCCCGCCAAACAAGCTGCCAGTAAGTACCCTCCCCCGCCAAACAAGCTGCCAGTAAGTACCCTCCCCCGCCAAACAAGCTGCCAGTAAGTACCCTACCCCACCAAACAAGCTGCCAGTAAGTACCCTCCCCCGCCAAACAAGCTGCCAGTAAGTACCATCCCCCCCGCCAAACAAGCTGCCAGTAAGTACCCTCCCCCAGCCAAACAAGCTGCCAGTAAGTACCCTCCCCCCGCCAAACAAGCTGCCAGTAAGTACCCTCCCCCCGCCAAACAAGCTGCCAGTAAGTACCCTCCCCCCGCCAAACAAGCAACCAGAAAGTACCCTCCCCCGCCAAACAAGCTGCCAGTAAGTACCCCCCCCGCCAAACAAGCTGCCAGTAAGTACCCTCCCCCCGCCAAACAAGCTGCCAGTAAGTACCCTCCCCCCGCCAAACAAGCTGCCAGTAAGTAGCCTCCCCCCCCGGCAAACAAACTGCCAGTAAGTACCCTCCCCCCGCCAAACATGCTGCCAGTAAGTACCCTCCCCCCGCCAAACAAGCTGCCAGTAAGTACCCTCCCCCCGCCAAACAAGCTGCCAGTAAGTACCCTCCCCCGCCAAACAAGCTGCCAGTAAGTACCCTCCCCCACCAAACAAGCTGCCAGTAAGTACCCTCCCCCCGCCAAACAAGCTACCAGTAAGTACCCTCCCCCCACCAAACAAGCAACCAGTAAGTACCCTCCCCCCGCCAAACAAGCTACCAGTAAGTACCCTCCCCCCACCAAACAAGCTGCCAGTAAGTACCCTCCCCCACCAAACACGCTGCCAGTAAGTACCCTCCCCCGCCAAACAAGCTGCCAGTAAGTACCCTCCCCCGCCAAACAAGCTGCCAGTAAGTACCCTCCCCCCGCCAAACAAGCTGCCAGTAAGTACCCTCCCCCGCCAAACAAGCTGCCAGTAAGTACCCTACCCCACCAAACAAGCTGCCAGTAAGTACCCTCCCCCGCCAAACAAGCTGCCAGTAAGTACCATCCCCCCGCCAAACAAGCTGCCAGTAAGTACCCTCCCCCAGCCAAACAAGCTGCCAGTAAGTACCCTCCCCCCGCCAAACAAGCTGCCAGTAAGTACCCTCCCCCCCGCCAAACAAGCTGCCAGTAAGTACCCTCCCCCCGCCAAACAAGCAACCAGAAAGTACCCTCCCCCGCCAAACAAGCTGCCAGTAAGTACCCTCCCCCGCCAAACAAGCTGCCAGTAAGTACCCTCCCCCCGCCAAACAAGCTGCCAGTAAGTACCCTCCCCCCGCCAAACAAGCTGCCAGTAAGTAGCCTCCCCCCCGGCAAACAAGCTGCCAGTAAGTACCCTCCCCCCGCCAAACAAGCTGCCAGTAAGTACCCTCCCCCCGCCAAACAAGCTGCCAGTAAGTACCCTCCCCCCGCCAAACAAGCTGCCAGTAAGTACCCTCCCCCGCCAAACAAGCTGCCAGTAAGTACCCTCCCCCACCAAACAAGCTGCCAGTAAGTACCTTCCCCCCGCCAAACAAGCTACCAGTAAGTACCCTCCCCCCACCAAACAAGCAACCAGTAAGTACCCTCCCCCCGCCAAACAAGCTACCAGTAAGTACCCTCCCCCCACCAAACAAGCTGCCAGTAAGTACCCTCCCCCACCAAACACGCTGCCAGTAAGTACCCTCCCCGCCAAACAAGCTGCCAGTAAGTACCCTCCCCCGCCAAACAAGCTGCCAGTAAGTACCCACCCCCGCCAAACAAGCAACCAGAAAGTACCAACCCCCCGCCAAACAAGCTGCCAGTAAGTACCCTCCCCCCGCCAAACAAGCTGCCAGTAAGTACCCTCCCCGCCACCAAACAAGCTGCCAGTAAGTACCCTCCCCCCGCCAAACAAGCTGCCAGTAAGTACCCCCCCCGCCAAACAAGCTGCCAGTAAGTACCCTCCCCCGCCAAACAATCTGCCAGTAAGTACCCTCCCCCCGCCAAACAATCTGCCAGTAAGTACCCTCCCCCCGCCAAACAATCTGCCAGTAAGTACCTTCCCCCGCCAAACAATCTGCCAGTAAGTACCCTCCCCCCGCCAAACAAGCTGCCAGTAAGTACCCTCCCCCCCGCCAAACAATCTGCCAGTAAGTACCCTCCCCCCCGCCAAACAAGCTGCCAGTAAGTACCCTCCCCCCGCCAAACAAGCTGCCAGAAAGTACCCTCCCCCCGCCAAACAATCTGCCAGTAAGTACCCTCCCCCCGCCAAACAATCTGCCATTAAGTACCCACCCCCCGCCAAACAAGCTGCCAGTAAGTACCCTCCCCCCGCCAAACAAGCTGCCAGTAAGTACCCTCCCCCCCACCAAACAATCTGCCAGTAAGAACCAACCCCCCGCCAAACAAGCTGCCAGTAAGTACCCTCCCCCGCCAAACAAGCTGCCAGTAAGTACCCTCCCCCCCACCAAACAAGCTGCCAGTAAGTACCCTCCCCCCGCCAAACAAGCTGCCAGTAAGTACCCTCCCCCGCCAAACAAGCTGCCAGTAAGTACCCTCCCCCCGCCAAACAAACTGCCAGTAAGTACCCTCCCCCCACCAAACAAGCTGCCAGTAAGTACCCTCCCCCCCGCCAAACAAGCTGCCAGTAAGTACCCTCCCCCCGCCAAACAAGCTGCCAGTAAGTACCCTCCCCCCGCCAAACAAGCTGCCAGTAAGTACCCTCCCCCACCAAACAAGCTGCCAGTAAGTACCCTCCCCCCGCCAAACAAGCTGCCAGTAAGTACCCTCCCCCACCAAACAAGCTGCCAGTAAGTACCCTCCCCCACCAAACAAGCTGCCAGTAAGTACCCTCCCCTGCCAAACAAGCTGCCAGTAAGTACCCTCCCCCACCAAACAAGCTGCCAGTAAGTACCCTCCCCCCGCCAAACAAGCTGCCAGTAAGTACCCTCCCCCCACCAAACAAGCAACCAGTAAGTACCCTCCCCCCACCAAACAAGCTGCCAGTAAGTACCCTCCCCCACCAAACAAGCTGCCAGTAAGTACCCTCCCCCGCCAAACAAGCTGCCAGTAAGTACCCTCCCCCACCAAACAAGCTGCCAGTAAGTACCCTCCCCCCGCCAAACAAGCTGCCAGTAAGTACCCTCCCCCCACCAAACAAGCAACCAGTAAGTACCCTCCCCCCGCCAAACAAGCTGCCAGTAAGTACCCTCCCCCCACCAAACAAGCTGCCAGTAAGTACCCTCCCCCACCAAACACGCTGCCAGTAAGTACCCTCCCCCCGCCAAACAAGCTGCCAGTAAGTACCCTCCCCCGCCAAACAAGCTGCCAGTAAGTACCCTCCCCCGCCAAACAAGCAACCAGAAAGTACCCCCCCGCCAAACAAGCTGCCAGTAAGTACCCTCCCCCCGCCAAACAAGCTGCCAGTAAGTACCCTCCCCGCCACCAAACAAGCTGCCAGTAAGTACCCTCCCCCCGCCAAACAAGCTGCCAGTAAGTACCCCCCCGCCAAACAAGCTGCCAGTAAGTATCCCCCTCGCCAAACAAGCTGCCAGTAAGTACCCTCCCCTGCCAAACAATCTGCCAGTAAGTACCCTCCCCCCGCCAAACAATCTGCCAGTAAGTACCCTCCCCCCGCCAAACAAGCTGCCAGTAAGTACCCTCCCTCCGCCAAACAAGCTGCCAGTAAGTACCCTCCCCCCGCCAAACAATCTGCCAGTAAGTACCCTCCCCCCGCCAAACAAGCTGCCAATAAGTACCCTCCCCACCGCCAAACAATCTGCCAGTAAGTACCCTCCCCCCCGCCAAACAAGCTGCCAGTAAGTACCCTCCCCCCGCCAAACAAGCTGCCAGAAAGTACCCTCCCCCCGCCAAACAATCTGCCAGTAAGTACCTTCCCCCCGCCAAACAATCTGCCATTAAGTACCCTCCCCCCGCCAAACAAGATGCCAGTAAGTACCCTCCCCCCGCCAAACAAGCTGCCAGTAAGTACCCTCCCCCACCAAACAAGCTGCCAGTAAGTACCCTCCCCCACCAAACAAGCTGCCAGTAAGTACCCTCCCCCGCCAAACAAGCTGCCAGTAAGTACCCTCCCCCACCAAACAAGCTGCCAGTAAGTACCCTCCCCCCGCCAAACAAGCTGCCAGTAAGTACCCTCCCCCCACCAAACAAGCAACCAGTAAGTACCCTCCCCCACCAAACAAGCTGCCAGTAAGTACCCTCCCCCACCAAACAAGCTGCCAGTAAGTACCCTCCCCCTGCCAAACAAGCTGCCAGTAAGTACCCTCCCCCTGCCAAACAAGCTGCCAGTAAGTACCCTCCCCCCGCCAAACAAGCTGCCAGTAAGTACCCTCCCCCCGCCAAACAAGCTGCCAGTAAGTACCCTCCCCCACCAAACACGCTGCCAGAAAGTACCCTCCCCCGCCAAACAAGCTGCCAGAAAGTACCCTCCCCCCGCCAAACAAGCTGCCAGTAAGTACCCTCCCTCCCCGCCAAACAAGCTGCCAGTAAGTACCCCCCCCTGCCAAACAAGCTGCCAGAAAGTACCCTCCCCCCGCCAAACAAGCTGCCAGTAAGTAACCTCCCCCCGCCAAACAAGCTGCCAGTAAGTACCCCTCCCCACCCCGGTAAAAAACAAGCTGCCAGTAAGTACCCTCCCCCCGCCAAACAAGCTGCCAGTAAGTACCCTCCCCCGCCAAACAAGCTGCCAGTAAGTACCCTCCCCCCGCCCAACAAGCTGCCAGTAAGTACCCTCCCCCGCCAAACAAGCTGCCAGTAAGTACCCTCCCCCACCAAACAAGCTGCCAGTAAGTACCCTCCCCCCGCCAAACAAGCTGCCAGTAAGTACCCTCCCCCGCCAAACAAGCTGCCAGTAAGTACCCTACCCCCGCCAAACACGCTGCCAGTAAGTACCCTCCCCCTGCCAAACAAGCTGCCAGTAAGTACCCTCCCCGCCAAACAAGCTGCCAGTAAGTACCCTCCCCCCGCCAAACATGCTGCCAGTAAGTACCCTCCCCCGCCAAACAAGCTGCCAGAAAGTACCCTCCCCCCGCCAAACAAGCTGCCAGTAAGTACCCTCCCCCCGCCAAACAAGCTGCCAGTAAGTACCCTCCCCCGCCAAACAAGCTGCCAGTAAGTACCCTCCCCCCACCAAACAAGCTGCCAGTAAGTACCCTCCCCCCACCAAACAAGCTGCCAGTAAGTACCCTCCCCCCGCCAAACAAGCTGCCAGTAAGTACCCTCCCCCACCAAACAAGCTGCCAGTAAGTACCCCTCCCCCCGCCAAACAAGCTGCCAGTAAGTACCCTCCCCCCGCCAAACAAGCTGCCAGTAAGTACCCTCCCCCCGCCAACAAGCTGCCAGTAAGTACCCTCCCCCCGCCAAATAAGCTGCCAATAAGTACCCTCCCCCCGCCAAAAGAGCTGCCAGTAAGTACCCTCCCCCCCGCCAAACAAGATGCCAGTAAGTACCCTCCCCCACCAAACAAGCTGCCAGTAAGTACCCTCCCCCCGCCAAACAAGCTGCCAGTAAGTACCCTCCCCCCCGCCAAACAAGCTGCCAGTAAGTACCCTCCCCCGCCAAACAAGCTGCCAGTAAGTACCCTCACCCGCCAAACAAGCTTCCAGTAAGTACCCTCCCCAGCCAAACAGTCTGCCAGTAAGTACCCCTCCCCCGCCAAACAAGCTGCCAGTAAGTACCCTCCCCCACCAAACAAGCTGCCAGTAAGTACCCTCCCCCACCAAACAAGCTGCCAGTAAGAACCCTCCCCCCGCCAAACAAGCTGCCAGTAAGTACCCTCCCCCGCCAAACAAGCTGCCAGTAAGTACCCTCCCCCACCAAACAAGCTGCCAGTAAGTACCCTCCCCCACCAAACAAGCTGCCAGTAAGAACCCTCCCCCCGCCAAACAAGCTGCCAGTAAGTACCCTCCCCCGCCAAACAAGCTGCCAGTAAGTACTCTCCCCCACCAAACAAGCTGCCAGTAAGTACCCTCCCCCACCAAACAAGCTGCCAGTAAGAACCCTCCCCCCGCCAAACAAGCTGCCAGTAAGAACCCTCCCCCGCCAAACAAGCTGCCAGTAAGTACCCTCCCCCCGCCAAACAAGCTGCCAGTAAGTACCCTCCCCCGCCAAACAAGCTGCCAGTAAGTACCCTCCCCCCGCCAAACAAGCTGCCAGTAAGTACCCTCAACCACCAAACAAGCTGCCAGTAAGTAGCCTCCCCCGCCAAACAAGCGGCCAGTAAGTACCCTCCCCCCGCCAAACAAGCTGCCAGTAAGTACCCCTCCCCCCGCCAAACAAGCTGCCAGTAAGTACCCTCCCCCGCCAAACAAGCTGCCAGTAAGTAGCCTCCCCCCCGCCAAACAAGCTGCCAGTAAGTACCCTCCCCCCGCCAAACAAGCTGCCAGTAATTACCCTCCCCCGCCAAACAAGCTGCCAGTAAGTACCCCTCCCCCCGCCAAACAAGCTACCAGTAAGTACCCTCCCCCCGCAAAACAAGCTGCCAGTAAGTACCCTCCCCCGCCAAACACGCTGCCAGTAAGTACCCTCCCCCGCCAAACACGCTGCCAGTAAGTACCCACCCCCGCCAAACAAGCTGCCAGTAAGTACCCTCCCCCGCCAAACACGCTGCCAGTAAGTACCCTCCCCCCGCCAAACAAGCTGCCAGTAAGTACCCTCCCCCGCCAAACACGCTGCCAGTAAGTACCCACCCCCGCCAAACAAGCTGCCAGTAAGTACCCTCCCCCGCCAAACACGCTGCCAGTAAGTACCCTCCCCCCGCCAAACAAGCTGCCAATAAGTACCCTCCCCCGCCAAACACGCTTCCAGTAAGTACCCACCCCCGCCAAACAAGCTGCCAGTAAGTACCCTCCCCCGCCAAACAAGCTGCCAGTAAGTACCCTCCCCCGCCAAACAAGCTGCCAGTAAGTACCCTCCCCCGCCAAACAAGCTGCCAGTAAGTACCCTCCCCCCCGCCAAACAAGCTGCCAGTAAGTACCCTCCCCCCGCCAAACAAGCTGCCAGTAAGTACCCTCCCCCGCCAAACAAGCTGCCAGTAAGTACAATCCCCCGCCAAACAAGCTGCCAGTAAGTACCCTCCCCCCGCCAAACAAGCTGCCAGTAAGTACCCTCCCCCACCAAACAAGCTGCCAGTAAGTAGCCTCCCCCCGCCAAACAAGCTGCCAGTAAGTACCCTCCCCCGCCAAACAAGCTGCCAGTAAGTACCCTCCCCCGCCAAACAAGCTGCCAGTAAGTACCCTCCCCGCCAAACAAGCTGCCAGTAAGTACCCTCCCCCGCCAAACAAGCTGCCAGTAAGTACCCTCCCCCGCCAAACAGTCTGCCAGTAAGTACCCCTCCCCCCGCCAAACAAGCTGCCAGTAAGTACCCTCCCCCACCAAACAAGCTGCCAGTAAGTACCCTCCCCCACCAAACAAGCTGCCAGTAAGTACCCTCCCCCGCCAAACAAGCTGCCAGTAAGAACCCTCCCCCGCCAAACAAGCTGCCAGTAAGTACCCTCCCCCCACCAAACAAGCTGCCAGTAAGTACCCTCCCCCCGCCAAACAAGCTGCCAGTAAGTACCCTCAACCACCAAACAAGCTGCCAGTAAGTAGCCTCCCCCCGCCAAACAAGCGGCCAGTAAGTACCCTCCCCCCGCCAAACAAGCTGCCAGTAAGTACCCCTCCCCCGCCAAACAAGCTGCCAGTAAGTACCCTCCCCCGCCAAACAAGCTGCCAGTAAGTAGCCTCCCCTGCCAAACAAGCTGCCAGTAAGTACCCTCCCCCCCGCCAAACAAGCTGCCAGTAAGTACCCTCCCCCGCCAAACACGCTGCCAGTAAGTACCCTCCCCCCCGCCAAACAAGCTGCCAGTAATTACCCTCCCCCGCCAAACAAGCTGCCAGTAAGTACCCTCCCCCGCCAAACAAGCTGCCAGTAAGTACCCTCCCCCCGCAAAACAAGCAGCCGGTAAGTACCCTCCCCCCGCCAAACAAGCTGCCAGTAAGTACCCTCCCCCCGCCAAACAAGCTGCCAGCAAGTACCCTCCCCCGCCAAACAAGCTGCCAGTAAGTACCCTCCCCCCGCCAAACAAGCTGCCAGTAAGTACCCTGCCCCCACCAAACAAGCTGCCAGTAAGTAGCCTCCCCCGCCAAACAAGCTGCCAGTAAGTACCCTCCCCCGCCAAACAAGCTGCCAGTAAGTACCCTCCCCCGCCAAACAAGCTGCCAGTAAGTACCCTCCCCCCGCCAAACAAGCTGCCAGTAAGTACCCTCCCCCCCGCCAAACAAGCTGCCAGTAAGTACCCTCCCCCCGCCAAACAAGCTGCCAGTAAGTACCCTCCCCATGCCAAACAAGCTGCCAGTAAGTACCCTCCCCCACCAAACAAGCTGCCAGTAAGTACCCTCCCCCTGCCAAACAAGCTGCCAGTAAGTACCCTCCCCCTGCCAAACAAGCTGCCAGTAAGTACCATCCCCCCGCCAAACAAGCTGCCAGTAAGTACCCTCCCCCCGCCAAACAAGCTGCCAGTAAGTACCCTCCCCCGCCAAACACGATGCCAGAAAGTACCCTCCCCCGCCAAACAAGCTGCCAGAAAGTACCCTCCCCACGCCAAACAAGCTGCCAGTAAGTACCCTCCCTCCCCGCCAAACAAGCTGCCAGTAAGTACCCCCCCCCCCCGCCAAACAAGCTGCCAGAAAGTACCCTCCCCCCACCAAACAAGCTGCCAGTAAGTACCCTCCCCCTGCCAAACAAGCTGCCAGTAAGTACCCCTCCCCACCCCGGTAAAAAACAAGCTGCCAGTAAGTACCCTCCCCCCGCCAAACAAGCTGCCAGTAAGTACCCTCCCCCCGCCAAACAAGCTGCCAGTAAGTACCCTCCCCCCGCCCAACAAGCTGCCAGTAAGTACCCTCCCCCGCCAAACAAGCTGCCAGTAAGTACCCTCCCCAACGAAACAAGCTGCCAGTAAGTACCCTCCCCCCGCCAAACAAGCTGCCAGTAAGTACCCTCCCCCGCCAAACAAGCTGCCAGTAAGTACCCCCCGCCAAACAAGAGCCAGTAACTACCCTCCCCCCGCCAAACAAGCTGCCAGTAAGTACCCTCCCCCCGCCAAACAAGCTTCCAGTAAGTACCCTCCCCCCGCCAAACAAGCTGCCAGTAAGTACCCCCCGCCAAACAAGCTGCCAGTAAGTACCCTACCCCCGCCAAACACACTGCCAGTAAGTACCCTCTCCCTGCCAAACAAGCTGCCAGTAAGTACCCTCCCCCGCCAAACAAGCTGCCAGTAAGTACCCTCCCCCCCGCCAAACAAGCTGCCAGTAAGTACCCTCCCCCCGCCAAACAAGCTGCCAGTAAGTACCCTCCCCCCGCCAAACAAGCTGCCAGTAAGTACCCTCCCCCCACCAAACAAGCTGCCAGTAAGTACCCTCCCCCCGCCAAACAAGCTGCCAGTAAGTACCCCCCCCCCACCAAACAAGCTGCCAGTAAGTACCCTCCCCCCGCCAAACAAGCTGCCAGTAAGTACCCTCCCCCCACCAAACAAGCTGCCAGTAATTACCCTCCCCCCGCCAAACAAGCTGCCAGTAAGTACCCTCCCCCCGCCAAACAAGCTGCCAGTAAGTACCCTCCCACACCAAACAAGCTGCCAGTAAGTACCCCTCCCCCCGCCAAACAAGCTGCCAGTAAGTACCCTCCCCCCGCCAAACAAGCTGCCAGTAAGTACCCTCCCCCCGCCAAACAAGCTGCCAGTAAGTACTCTCCACCCGCCAAACAAGCTGCCAGTAAGTACCCTCCCCCGCCAAACAAGCTGCCAGTAAGTACCCTCCCCCCGCCAAACAAGCTGCCAGTAAGTACCCTCCCCCCGCCAAACAAGCTGCCAGTAAGTACCCTCCCCCCGCCAAACAAGCTGCCAGTAAGTACCCTCCCCCCACCAAACAAGCTGCCAGTAAGTACCCTCCCCCCGCCAAACAAGCTGCCAGTAAGTACCCTCCCCCCACCAAACAAGCTGCCAGTAAGTACCCTCCCCCCGCCAAACAAGCTGCCAGTAAGTACCCTCCCCCAACCAAACAAGCTGCCAGTAAGTACCCTCCCCCCGCCAAACAAGCTGCCAGTAAGTACCCTCCCCCCGCCAAACAAGCTACCAGTAAGTACCCTCCCCCCGCCAAACAAGCTGCCAGTAAGTACCCTCCCCCCGCCAAATAAGCTGCCAATAAGTACCCTCCCCCCGCCAAAAGAGCTGCCAGTAAGTACCCTCCCCCCCGCCAAACAAGCTGCCAGTAAGTACCCTCCCCCACCAAACAAGCTGCCAGTAAGTACCCTCCCCCCGCCAAACAAGCTGCTAGTAAGTACTCTCCCCCCACCAAACAAGCTGCCAGTAAGTACCCTCCCCCCGCCAAACAAGCTGCCAGTAAGTACCCTCCCCCCCGCCAAACAAGCTGCCAGTAAGTACCCTCCCCCGCCAAACAATCTTCCAGTAAGTACCCTCCCCCGCCAAACAGTCTGCCAGTAAGTACCCCTCCCCCCGCCAAACAAGCTGCCAGTAAGTACCCTCCCCCACCAAACAAGCTGCCAGTAAGTACCCTCCCCCCGCCAAACAAGCTGCCAGTAAGTACCCTCCCCCCCGCCAAACAAGCTGCCAGTAAGTACCCTCAACCACCAAACAAGCTGCCAGTAAGTAGCCTCCCCCCGCCAAACAAGCGGCCAGTAAGTACCCTCCCCCCGCCAAACAAGCTGCCAGTAAGTACCCTCCCCCGCCAAACAAGCTGCCAGTAAGTACCCTCCCCCGCCAAACAGTCTGCCAGTAAGTACCCCTCCCCCCGCCAAACAAGCTGCCAGTAAGTACCCTCCCCCACCAAACAAGCTGCCAGTAAGTACCCTCCCCCCGCCAAACAAGCTGCCAGTAAGTACCCTCCCCCCACCAAACAAGCTGCCAGTAAGTACCCTCCCCCCGCCAAACAAGCTGCCAGTAAGTACCCTCCCCCCACCAAACAAGCTGCCAGTAAGTACCCTCCCCCCGCCAAACAAGCTGCCAGTAAGTACCCTCCCCCCGCCAAACAAGCTACCAGTAAGTACCCTCCCCCCGCCAAACAAGCTGCCAGTAAGTACCCTCCCCCCGCCAAATAAGCTGCCAATAAGTACCCTCCCCCCGCCAAAAGAGCTGCCAGTAAGTACCCTCCCCCCCGCCAAACAAGCTGCCAGTAAGTACCCTCCCCCACCAAACAAGCTGCCAGTAAGTACCCTCCCCCCGCCAAACAAGCTGCTAGTAAGTACTCTCCCCCCACCAAACAAGCTGCCAGTAAGTACCCTCCCCCCGCCAAACAAGCTGCCAGTAAGTACCCTCCCCCCGCCAAACAAGCTGCCAGTAAGTACCCTCCCCCGCCAAACAAGCTGCCAGTAAGTACCCTCCCCCGCCAAACAAGCTTCCAGTAAGTACCCTCCCCCGCCAAACAGTCTGCCAGTAAGTACCCCTCCCCCCGCCAAACAAGCTGCCAGTATGTACCCTCCCCCACCAAACAAGCTGCCAGTAAGTAGCCTCCCCCCGCCAAACAAGCGGCCAGTAAGTACCCTCCCCCCGCCAAACAAGCTGCCAGTAAGTACCCTCCCCCGCCAAACAAGCTGCCAGTAAGTACCCTCCCCCGCCAAACAGTCTGCCAGTAAGTACCCCTCCCCCCGCCAAACAAGCTGCCAGTAAGTACCCTCCACCACCAAACAAGCTGCCAGTAAGTACCCTCACCCCGCCAAACAAGCTGCCAGTAAGTACCCTCCCCCGCCAAACAAGCTGCCAGTAAGTACCCTCCCCCCACCAAACAAGCTGCCACTAAGTACCCTCCCCCCGCTAAACAAGCTGCCAGTAAGTACCCTCAACCACCAAACAAGCTGCCAGTAAGTAGCCTCCCCCGCCAAACAAGCGGCCAGTAAGTACCCTCCCCCCGCCAAACAAGCTGCCAGTAAGTACCCTCCCCCCGCCAAACAAGCTGCCAGTAAGTACCCCTCCCCCGCCAAACAAGCTGCCAGTAAGTACCCTCCCCCGCCAAACAAGCTGCCAGTAAGTAGCCTCCCCCGCCAAACAAGCTGCCAGTAAGTACCCTCCCCCCCGCCAAACAAGCTGCCAGTAAGTACCCTCCCCCGCCAAACACGCTGCCAGTAAGTACCCTCCCCCCCGCCAAACAAGCTGCCAGTAATTACCCTCCCCCGCCAAACAAGCTGCCAGTAAGTACCCTCCCCCGACAAACAAGTTGCCAGTAAGTACCCTCCCCCCGCAAAACAAGCAGCCGGTAAGTACCCTCCCCCCGCCAAACAAGCTGCCAGTAAGTACCCTCCCCCCGCCAAACAAGCTGCCAGTAAGTACCCTCCCCCGCCAAACAAGCTGCCAGTAAGTACCCTCCCCCCGCCAAACAAGCTGCCAGTAAGTACCCTGCCCCCGCCAAACAAGCTGCCAGTAAGTACCCTCCCCCCACCAAACAAGCTGCCAGTAAGTAGCCTCCCCCGCCAAACAAGCTGCCAGTAAGTACCCTCCCCCCGCCAAACAAGCTGCCAGTAAGTACCCTCCCCCCACCAAACAAGCTGCCAGTAAGTACCCTCCCCCCGCCAAACAAGCTGCCAGTAAGTACCCTCCCCCCGCCAAACAAGCTGCCAGTAAGTACCCTCCCCCGCCAAACAAGCTGCCAGTAAGTACCCTCCCCCTGCCAAACAAGCTGCCAGTAAGTACCCTCCCCCCGCCAAACAAGCTGCCAGTAAGTACCCTCCCCCCGCCAAACAAGCTGCCAGTAAGTACCCTCCCCCCGCCAAACAAGCTGCCAGTAAGTACCCTCCCCCCGCCAAACAAGCTGCCAGTAAGTACCCTCCCCCCACCAAACAAGCTGCCAGTAAGTTGCCTCCCCCCGCCAAACAAGCTGCCAGTAAGTACCCTCCCCCCACCAAACAAGCTGCCAGTAAGTACCCTCCCCCCGCCAAACAAGCTGCCAGTAAGTACCCTCCCCCCGCTAAACAAGCTGCCAGTAAGTACCCTCCCCCCGCCAAACAAGCTGCCAGTAAGTACCCTCCCCCCGCCAAACAAGCTACCAGTAAGTACCCTCCCCCCGCCAAACAAGCTGCCAGTAAGTACCCTCCCCCCGCCAAATAAGCTGCCAATAAGTACCCTCCCCCCGCCAAAAGAGCTGCCAGTAAGTACCCTCCCCCCGCCAAACAAGCTGCCAGTAAGTACCCTCCCCCCCCGCCAAACAAGCTGCCAGTAAGTACCCTCCCCCGCCAAACAAGCTGCCAGTAAGTACCCTCCCCCGCCAAACAAGCTTCCAGTAAGTACCCTCCCCCGCCAAACAGTCTGCCAGTAAGTACCCCTCCCCCGTCAAACAAGCTGCCAGTAAGTACCCTCCCCCACCAAACAAGCTGCCAGTAAGTACCCTCCCCCACCAAACAAGCTGCCAGTAAGAACCCTTCCCCCGCCAAACAAGCTGCCAGTAAGTACCCTCCCCCGCCAAACAAGCTGCCAGTAAGTACCCTCCCCCCGCCAAACAAGCTGCCAGTAAGTACCCTCCCCCCCGCCAAACAAGCTGCCAGTAAGTACCCTCAACCACCAAACAAGCTGCCAGTAAGTAGCCTCCCCCCGCCAAACAAGCGGCCAGTAAGTACCCTCCCCCCGCCAAACAAGCTGCCAGTAAGTACCCTCCCCCCGCCAAACAAGCTGCCAGTAAGTACCCCTCCCCCCGCCAAACAAGCTGCCAGTAAGTACCCTCCCCCGCCAAACAAGCTGCCAGTAAGTAGCCTCCCCCCGCCAAACAAGCTGCCAGTAAGTACCCTCCCCCGCCAAACAAGCTGCCAGTAAGTACCCTCCCCCGCCAAACACGCTGCCAGTAAGTACCCACCCCCCGCCAAACAAGCTGCCAGTAAGTACCCTCCCCCGCCAAACAAGCTGCCAGTAAGTACCCTCCCCCGCCAAACAAGCTGCCAGTAAGTACCCTCCCCCGCCAAACAAGCAGCCAGTAAGTACCCTCCCCCCCGCCAAACAAGCTGCCAGTAAGTACCCTCCCCCCGCCAAACAAGCTGCCAGTAAGTACCCTCCCCCCGCCAAACAAGCTGCCAGTAAGTACAATCCCCCGCCAAACAAGCTGCCAGTAAGTACCCTCCCCCCGCCAAACAAGCTGCCAGTAAGTACCCTCCCCCACCAAACAAGCTGCCAGTAAGTAGCCTCCCCCCGCCAAACAAGCTGCCAGTAAGTACCCTCCCCCACCAAACAAGCTGCCAGTAAGTACCCTCCCCCGCCAAACAAGCTGCCAGTAAGTACCCTCCCCCGCCAAACAAGCTGCCAGTAAGTACCCTCCCCCGCCAAACAGTCTGCCAGTAAGTACCCCTCCCCCCGCCAAACAAGCTGCCAGTAAGTACCCTCCCCCACCAAACAAGCTGCCAGTAAGTACCCTCCCCCACCAAACAAGCTGCCAGTAAGTACCCTCCCCCCGCCAAACAAGCTGCCAGTAAGTACCCTCCCCCGCCAAACAAGCTGCCAGTAAGTACCCTCCCCCCACCAAACAAGCTGCCAGTAAGTACCCTCCCCCCGCCAAACAAGCTGCCAGTAAGTACCCTCCCCCCACCAAACAAGCTGCCAGTAAGTACCCTCCCCCCGCCAAACAAGCTGCCAGTAAGTACCCTCCCCCCACCAAACAAGCTGCCAGTAAGTACCCTCCCCCCGCCAAACAAGCTGCCAGTAAGTACCCTCCCCCCGCCAAACAAGCTACCAGTAAGTACCCTCCCCCCGCCAAACAAGCTGCCAGTAAGTACCCTCCCCCCGCCAAATAAGCTGCCAATAAGTACCCTCCCCCCGCCAAAAGAGCTGCCAGTAAGTACCCTCCCCCCCGCCAAACAAGCTGCCAGTAAGTACCCTCCCCCACCAAACAAGCTGCCAGTAAGTAGCCTCCCCCCGCCAAACAAGCTGCCAGTAAGTACCCTCCCCCACCAAACAAGCTGCCAGTAAGTACCCTCCCCCGCCAAACAAGCTGCCAGTAAGTACCCTCCCCCGCCAAACAAGCTGCCAGTAAGTACCCTCCCCCGCCAAACAGTCTGCCAGTAAGTACCCCTCCCCCCGCCAAACAAGCTGCCAGTAAGTACCCTCCCCCACCAAACAAGCTGCCAGTAAGTACCCTCCCCCACCAAACAAGCTGCCAGTAAGTACCCTCCCCCCGCCAAACAAGCTGCCAGTAAGTACCCTCCCCCGCCAAACAAGCTGCCAGTAAGTACCCTCCCCCCACCAAACAAGCTGCCAGTAAGTACCCTCCCCCCGCCAAACAAGCTGCCAGTAAGTACCCTCCCCCCACCAAACAAGCTGCCAGTAAGTACCCTCCCCCCGCCAAACAAGCTGCCAGTAAGTACCCTCCCCCCACCAAACAAGCTGCCAGTAAGTACCCTCCCCCCGCCAAACAAGCTGCCAGTAAGTACCCTCCCCCCGCCAAACAAGCTACCAGTAAGTACCCTCCCCCCGCCAAACAAGCTGCCAGTAAGTACCCTCCCCCCGCCAAATAAGCTGCCAATAAGTACCCTCCCCCCGCCAAAAGAGCTGCCAGTAAGTACCCTCCCCCCCGCCAAACAAGCTGCCAGTAAGTACCCTCCCCCACCAAACAAGCTGCCAGTAAGTACCCTCCCCCCGCCAAACAAGCTGCTAGTAAGTACTCTCCCCCCACCAAACAAGTGGCCAGTAAGTACCCTCCCCCCGCCAAACAAGCTGCCAGTAAGTACCCTCCCCCCGCCAAACAAGCTGCCAGTAAGTACCCCTCCCCCGCCAAACAAGCTGCCAGTAAGTACCCTCCCCCGCCAAACAAGCTGCCAGTAAGTAGCCTCCCCCGCCAAACAAGCTGCCAGTAAGTACCCTCCCCCCCGCCAAACAAGCTGCCAGTAAGTACCCTCCCCCGCCAAACACGCTGCCAGTAAGTACCCTCCCCCCCGCCAAACAAGCTGCCAGTAATTACCCTCCCCCGCCAAACAAGCTGCCAGTAAGTACCCTCCCCCGCCAAACAAGCTGCCAGTAAGTACCCTCCCCCCGCAAAACAAGCAGCCGGTAAGAACCCTCCCCCCGCCAAACAAGCTGCCAGTAAGTACCCCCCCCCCGCCAAACAAGCTGCCAGTAAGTACCCTCCCCCACCAAACAAGCTGCCAGTAAGTAGCCTCCCCCGCCAAACAAGCTGCCAGTAAGTACCCTCCCCCGCCAAACAAGCTGCCAGTAAGTACCCTCCCCCCGCCAAACAAGCTGCCAGTAAGTACCCTCCCCGCCAAACAAGCTGCCAGTAAGTACCCTCCCCCGCCAAACAAGCTGCCAGTAAGTAACCTCCCCCCGCCAAACAAGCTGCTAGTAAGTACCCTCCCCCGCCAAACAAGCTGCCAGTAAGTACCCTCCCCCGCCAAACAAGCTGCCAGTAAGTACCCTCCCACCCGCCAAACAAGCTGCCAGTAAGTACCCTCCCCCTGCCAAACAAGCTGCCAGTAAGTACCCTCCCCCCGCCAAACAAGCTGCCAGTAAGTACCCTCCCCCCGCCAAACAAGCTGCCAGTAAGTACCCTCCCCCGCCAAACAAGCTGCCAGTACGTACCCTCCCCCCGCCAAACAAGCTGCCAGTTAGTACCCTCCCCCCGCCAAACAAGCTGCCAGTAAGTACCCTCCCCCCGCCAAACAAGCTGCCAGTAAGTACCCTCCCCCCGCCAAACAAGCTGCAAGTAAGTACCCTCCCCCCGCCAAACAAGCTGCCAGTAAGTACCCTCCCCCGCCAACCAAGCTGCCAGTAAGTACCCTCCCCCCGCAAACAAGCTGCCAGTAAGTACCCTCCCCCCGCCAAACAAGCAACCAGTAAGTACCCTCCCCCCGCCAAACAAGCTGCCAGTAAGTACCCTCCCCCCGCCAAACAAGCTGCCAGAAAGTACCCTCCCCCGCCAAACAAGCTGCTAGTAAGTACCCTCCCCCGCCAAACAAGCTGCCAGTAAGTACCCTCCCCCGCCAAACAAGCTGCCAGTAAGTACCCTCCCCCCGCCAAACAAGCTGCCAGTTATTTTCCCCTCCCCCCGCCAAACAAGCTGCCAGTAAGTACCCTCCCCCCGCCAAACAAGCTGCCAGTAAGTACTCTCCCCCCGCCAAACAAGCTGCCAGTAAGTACCCTCCCCCCGCCAAACAAGCTGCCAGTAAGTACCCTCCCCCGCCAAACAAGCTGCCAGTAAGTACCCTCCCGCCAAACAAGCTGCCAGTAAGTACCCCTCCCCCCGCCAAACAAGCTGCCAGTAAGTACCCTTCCCCGCCAAACAAGCTGCCAGTAAGTACCCTCCCCTCGCCAAACAAGCTGCCAGTAAGTACCCTCCCCCCGCCAAACAAGCTGCCAGTAAGTACCCTCCCCCCCGCCAAACAAGCTGCCAGTAAGTACCCTCCCCCGCCAAACAAGCTGCCAGTAAGTACCCTCCCCGCCAAACAAGCTGCCAGTAAGTACCCTCCCCCGCCAAACAAGCTGCCAGTAAGTACCCTCCTCCCCCGCCAAACAAGCTGCCAGTAAGTACCCTCCCTCCGCCAAACAAGCAACCAGTAAGTACCCTCCCCCCGCCAAACAAGCTGCCAGTAAGTACCCTCCCCCCGCAAAACAAGCTGCCAATAAGTACCCTCCCCCCGCCAAACAAGCTGCCAGTAAGTACCCTCCCCCCGCCAAACAAGCTGCCAGTAAGTACCCTCCCCCCGCCAAACAAGCTGCCAGTAAGTACCCTCCCCCCTGCCAAACAAGCTGCCAGTAAGTACCCTCCCCCCGCCAAACAAGCTGCCAGTAAGTACCCTCCCCCCGCCAAACAAGCTGCCAGTAAGTACCCTCCCCCCGCCAAACAAGCTGCCAGTAAGTACCCTCCCCCCGCCAAACAAGCTGCCAGTAAGTACCCTCCCCCCGCCAAACAAGCTGCCAGTAAGTACCCTCCCCCCCGCCAAACAAGCTGCCAGTAAGATCCCTCCCCCCGCCAAACAAGCTGCCAGTAAGTACCCTCCCCCCGCCAAACAAGCTGCCAGTATGTACCCTCCCCCCGCCAAACAAGCTGCCAGTAAGTACCCTCCCCCCGCCAAACAAGCTGCCAGTAAGTACCCTCCCCCCGCCAAACAAGCTGCCAGTAAGTACCCTCCCCCCGCCAAACAAGCTGCCAGTAAGTACCCTCCCCCCCGCCAAACAAGCTGCCAGTAAGTACCCTCCCCCCGCCAAACAAGCTGCCAGTAAGTACCCTCCCCCACCAAACAAGCAACCAGTAAGTACCCTCCCCCGCCAAACAAGCTGCCAGTAAGTACCCTCCCCCCGCCAAACAAGCTGCCAGTAAGTACCCTCCCCCGCCGAACAAGCTGCCAGTAAGTACCCTCCCCCCGCCAAACAAGCTGCCAGTAAGTACCCTCCCCCGCCAAACAAGCTGCCAGTAAGTACCCTCCCCCCGCCAAACAAGCTGCCAGTAAGTACCCTCCCCCCGCCAAACAAGCTGCCAGTAAGTACCCTCCCCCCGCCAAACAAGCTGCCAGTAAGTACCCTCCCCCGCCAAACAAGCAGCCAGTAAGTACCCTCCCCCGCCAAACAAGCTGCCAGTAAGTACCCTCCCCCGCCAAACAAGCTGCCAGTTATTTTCCCCTCCCCCCGCCAAACAAGCTGCCAGTAAGTACCCTCCCCGCCAAACAAGCTGCCAGTAAGTACCCTCCCCCCGCCAAACAAGCTGCCAGTAAGTACCCTCCCCCCGCCAAACAAGCTGCCAGTAAGTACCCTCCCCCCGCCAAACAAGCTGCCAGTAAGTACCCTCCCCCGCCAAACAAGCTGCCAGTAAGTACCCTCCCCGCCAAACAAGCTGCCAGTATGTACCCCTCCCCCCGCCAAACAAGCAACCAGTAAGTACCCTCCCCCGCCAAACAAGCTGCAGTAAGTACCCTCCCCCCGCCAAACAAGCTGCCAGTAAGTACCCTCCCTCGCCAAACAAGATGCCAGTAAGTACCCCCCCCGCCAAACAAGCTGCCAGTAAGTACCCTCCCCCCGCCAAACAAGCTGCCAGTAAGTACCCTCCCCTGCCAAACAAGCTGCAGTAAGTACCATCCCCCGCCAAACAAGCTGCCAGTAAGTACCCTCCCCTCACCAAACAAGCTGCCAGTAAGTACCCTCCTCCCCCGCCAAACAAGCTGCCAGTAAGTACCCTCCCCCCGCCAAACAATCTGCCAGTAAGTACCCTCCCCCCTCGCCAAACAAGCTGCCAGTAAGTACCCTCCCCCACCAAACAAGCTGCCAGTAAGTACCCTCCCCCCGCCAAACAAGCTGCCAGTAAGTACCCTCCCCCGCCAAACAAGCTGCCAGTAAGTACCCTCCCCCTGCCAAACAAGCTGCCAGTAAGTACCATCCCCCGCCAAACAAGCTGCCAGTAAGTACCCTCCCCCCCACCAAACAAGCTGCCAGTAAGTACCCTCCTCCCCCGCCAAACAAGCTGCCAGTAAGTACCCTCCCCCGCCAAACAATCTGCCAGTAAGTACCCTCCCCCCCGCCAAACAAGCTGCAGTAAGTACCCTCCCCCACCAACAAGCTGCCAGTAAGTACCCTCCCCCGCCAAACAAGCTGCCAGTAAGTACCCTCCCCGCCAAACAAGCTGCCAGTAAGTACCCTCCCCGCCAAACAAGCTGCCAGTAAGTACCCTCCCCCCGCCAAACAAGCTGCCAGTAAGTACCCTCCCCCGCCAAACAAGCTGCCAGTAAGTACCCTCCCCCACCAAACAAGCTGCCAGTAAGTACCCTCCCCGCCAAACAAGCTGCCAGTAAGTACCCCTCCCCCGCCAAACAAGCTGCCAGTAAGTACCCTCCCCCGCCAAACAAGCTGCCAGTAAGTACCCTCCCCCCGCCAAACAAGCTGCCAGTAAGTACCCTCCCCGCCAAACAAGCTGCCAGTAAGTACCCTCCCCCACCAAACAAGCTGCCAGTAAGTACCCTCCCCCGCCAAACAGCTGCCAGTAAGTACCCTCCCCCCGCCAAACAAGCTGCCAGTAAGTACCCTCCCCCGCCAAACAAGCTGCCAGTAAGTACCCTCCCCCCGCCAAACAAGCTGCCAGTAAGTACCCTCCCCGCCAACCAAGCTGCCAGTAAGTACCCTCCCTCCCGACAAACAAGCTTCCAGCAAGTACCCTCCCCCGCCAAACAAGCTGCCAGTAAGTACCCTCCCCCCGACAAACAAGCAACCAGTAAGTACCCTCCCCCGCCAAACAAGCTGCCAGTAAGTACCCTCCCCCGCCAAACAAGCTTCCAGTAAGTACCCTCCTCCCGCCAAACAAGCTGCCAGTAAGTACCCTCCCCCGCCAAACAAGCTTCCAGTAAGTACCCTCCCCCCGCCAAACAAGCTGCCAGTAAGTACCCTCCCCCCGCCAAACAAGCTGCCAGTAAGTACCCTCCCCCCGCCAAACAAGCTGCCAGTAAGTACCCTCCCCCGCCAAACAAGCTGCCAGTAAGTACCCTCCCCCCGCCAAACAAGCTGCCAGTAAGTACCCTCCCCCGCCAAACAAGCTGCCAGTAAGTACCCTCCCCCGCCAAACAAGCTTCCAGTAAGTACCCTCCCCCGCCAAACAAGCTGCCAGTAAGTACCCTCCCCCGCCAAACAAGCAACCAGTAAGTACCCTCCCCCCACCAAACAAGCTTCCATTAAGTACCCTCCCCGCCAAACAAGCTGCCAGTAAGTACCCTCCCCCCCCACCAAACAAGCTGCCAGTAAGTACCCTCCCCCGCCAAACAAGCAACCAGTAAGTACCCTCCCCCCCGCCAAACAAGCTGCCAGTAAGTACCCTCCCCGCCCGCCAAACAAGCTGCCCAGTCAGTACCCTCACCCCGCCAAACAAGCTGCCAGTAAGTACCCTCCCCCGCCAAACAAGCTGCCAGTAAGTACCCTCCCCCACCAAACAAGCAACCAGTAAGTACCCTCCCCCCACCAAACAAGCTGCCATTAAGTACCCTCCCCCGCCAAACAAGCTGCCAGTAAGTACCCTCCCCCCCCACCAAACAAGCTGCCAGTAAGTACCCTCCCCCGCCAAACAAGCAACCAGTAAGTACCCTCCCCCCCGCCAAACAAGCTGCCAGTAAGTACCCTCCCCGCCCGCCAAACAAGCTGCCAGTAAGTACCCTCCCCCACCAAACAAGCTGCCAGTAAGTACCCTCCCCCGCCAAACAAGCTGCCAGTAAGTACCCCTCCCCCCGCCAAACAAGCTGCCAGTAAGTACCCTCCCCCCGCCAAACAAGCTGCCAGTAAGTACCCTCCCCCCGCCAAACAAGCTGCCAGTAAGTACCCTCCCCCGCCAAACAAGCTGCCAGTAAGTACCCTCCCCCCACCAAACAAGCTGCCAGTAAGTACCCTCCCCCCGCCAAACAAGCTGCCAGTAAGTACCCTCCCCCCGCCAAACAAGCTGCCAGTAAGTACCCTCCCCCGCCAAACAAGCTGCCAGTAAGTACCCTCCCCCCGCCAAACAAGCTGCCAGTAAGTACCCTCCCCGCCAACCAAGCTGCCAGT
The DNA here is from genome assembly GCF_040206685.1 of Ascaphus truei. Classification (NCBI taxonomy): domain Eukaryota; kingdom Metazoa; phylum Chordata; class Amphibia; order Anura; family Ascaphidae; genus Ascaphus; species Ascaphus truei. The sequence continues at coordinate 2,181 of NW_027457019.1, read as the reverse complement.
AAGTACCCCTCCCTCCCGACAAACAAGCTTCCAGTAAGTACCCTCCCCCGCCAAACAAGCTGCCAGTAAGTACCCTCCCCCCCGACAAACAAGCAACCAGTAAGTACCCTCCCCCCGCCAAACAAGCTGCCAGTAAGTACCCTCCCCCGCCAAACAAGCTTCCAGTAAGTACCCTCCTCCCGCCAAACAAGCTGCCAGTAAGTACCCTCCCCCCGCCAAACAAGCTTCCAGTAAGTACCCTCCCCCCGCCAAACAAGCTGCCAGTAAGTACCCTCCCCCGCCAAACAAGCTGCCAGTAAGTACCCTCCCCCCGCCAAACAAGCTGCCAGTAAGTACCCTCCCCCCGCCAAACAAGCTGCCAGTAAGTACCCTCCCCCCACCAAACAAGCTGCCAGTAAGTACCCTCCCCCCGCCAAACAAGCTGCCAGTAAGTACCCTCCCCCGCCAAACAAGCTTCCAGTAAGTACCCTCCCCCGCCAAACAAGCTGCCAGTAAGTACCCTCCCCCCGCCAAACAAGCTACCAGTAAGTACCCTCCCCCCGCCAAACAAGCTGCCAGTAAGTACCCCTCCCCCCCGCCAAATAAGCTGCCAATAAGTACCCTCCCCCCGCCAAAAGAGCTGCCAGTAAGTACCCTCCCCCCCGCCAAACAAGCTGCCAGTAAGTACCCTCCCCCACCAAACAAGCTGCCAGTAAGTACCCTCCCCCCGCCAAACAAGCTGCTAGTAAGTACTCTCCCCCCACCAAACAAGTGGCCAGTAAGTACCCTCCCCCCGCCAAACAAGCTGCCAGTAAGTACCCTCCCCCCGCCAAACAAGCTGCCAGTAAGTACCCCTCCCCCGCCAAACAAGCTGCCAGTAAGTACCCTCCCCCGCCAAACAAGCTGCCAGTAAGTAGCCTCCCCCGCCAAACAAGCTGCCAGTAAGTACCCTCCCCCCCGCCAAACAAGCTGCCAGTAAGTACCCTCCCCCGCCAAACACGCTGCCAGTAAGTACCCTCCCCCCCGCCAAACAAGCTGCCAGTAATTACCCTCCCCCGCCAAACAAGCTGCCAGTAAGTACCCTCCCCCGCCAAACAAGCTGCCAGTAAGTACCCTCCCCCCGCAAAACAAGCAGCCGGTAAGAACCCTCCCCCCGCCAAACAAGCTGCCAGTAAGTACCCCCCCCCCCGCCAAACAAGCTGCCAGTAAGTACCCTCCCCCACCAAACAAGCTGCCAGTAAGTAGCCTCCCCCGCCAAACAAGCTGCCAGTAAGTACCCTCCCCCGCCAAACAAGCTGCCAGTAAGTACCCTCCCCCCGCCAAACAAGCTGCCAGTAAGTACCCTCCCCGCCAAACAAGCTGCCAGTAAGTACCCTCCCCCGCCAAACAAGCTGCCAGTAAGTAACCTCCCCCCGCCAAACAAGCTGCTAGTAAGTACCCTCCCCCCGCCAAACAAGCTGCCAGTAAGTACCCTCCCCCGCCAAACAAGCTGCCAGTAAGTACCCTCCCACCCGCCAAACAAGCTGCCAGTAAGTACCCCTCCCCCTGCCAAACAAGCTGCCAGTAAGTACCCCTCCCCCCGCCAAACAAGCTGCCAGTAAGTACCCTCCCCCCGCCAAACAAGCTGCCAGTAAGTACCCTCCCCCGCCAAACAAGCTGCCAGTACGTACCCTCCCCCCGCCAAACAAGCTGCCAGTTAGTACCCTCCCCCCCGCCAAACAAGCTGCCAGTAAGTACCCTCCCCCCCGCCAAACAAGCTGCCAGTAAGTACCCTCCCCCCGCCAAACAAGCTGCAAGTAAGTACCCTCCCCCCCGCCAAACAAGCTGCCAGTAAGTACCCTCCCCCGCCAACCAAGCTGCCAGTAAGTACCCTCCCCCCGCAAACAAGCTGCCAGTAAGTACCCTCCCCCCCGCCAAACAAGCAACCAGTAAGTACCCTCCCCCCGCCAAACAAGCTGCCAGTAAGTACCCTCCCCCCGCCAAACAAGCTGCCAGAAAGTACCCTCCCCCGCCAAACAAGCTGCTAGTAAGTACCCTCCCCCGCCAAACAAGCTGCCAGTAAGTACCCTCCCCCGCCAAACAAGCTGCCAGTAAGTACCCCTCCCCCCCGCCAAACAAGCTGCCAGTTATTTTCCCCCCTCCCCCCGCCAAACAAGCTGCCAGTAAGTACCCTCCCCCCCGCCAAACAAGCTGCCAGTAAGT